>NW_024571681.1:42500-114629 GCF_018320785.1 Cheilinus undulatus | reverse complement strand
CTTTACACACTACTTTACACACGAGACTTTACACACAGACTTTACACACTACTTTACACACGAGACTTTACACATGAGACTTTACACATGGCTTTACACATGAGACTTTACACACTACTTTACACACGAGACTTAACACATGTGACTTTTCACACGAGACATTACACATGAGACTTTACACATTACTTTACACGAGACTTGACACACTACTTTACACACGAGACTTTACACATGAGACTTTACACACGTGGCTTTTACACATGAGACTTTACACACTACTTTACACACGAGACTTTACACACGAGACTTGACACACTACTTTACACACGAGACTTTACACATGAGACTTTACACATGTGGCTTTAACACATGAGACTTTACACACTACTTTACACACGAGACTTTACACAAGAGACTTGACATACTACTTTACACACGAGACTTTACACACGAGACTTTACACATGTCACTTTACACATGAGACTTTACACACGAGACTTTACACATTACTTTACACACAAGACTTTGCACACACTAGACTTTACAGATGAGACTTTACACATGAGACTTTACACACGAGACTTTACACATGAGACTTTACACACGAGACTTTACACACGAGACTTTACACACTACTTTACACATGAGATTTTACGCACGTGGCTTTACACATGAGACTTTACACACTATTTTACACACGAGACTTTACACACGAGACTTTACACATGAGACTTTACAAACGAGACTTTACACATGAGACTTTACACACTACTTTACACACGAGACTTTACACACGAGACTTTACACATGAGACTTTACACACGAGACTTCACACATGAGACTTTACACACGAGACTTTACACACAAGACTTTACACACGAGACTTAACACATGTGACTTTTCACACGAGACATTACACATGAGAATTTACACACTATTTTACACACGAGACTTTACACACGAGACTTTACACACTTCTTTACACACGAGACTTTACACATGAGACTTTACACACGAGACTTTACACATGAGACTTTACACACTACTTTACACACGAGACTTTACACACGAGACTTGACACACTACTTTACACACGAGACTTTACACATGAGACTTTACACATGTCACTTTACACATTTGACTTTACATGTGAGACTTTACACATGAGACTTTACGACTTTACACACGAGACTTTACACATGAGACTTTACACACAAGACTTACACGAGACTTTACACACGAGACTTGACACACTACTTTACACACAAGACTTTACACACGAGACTTTACACATGAGACTTTACACACTAGAGTATAGACACTACTTTACACATGAGACTTTACACACGTGTCTTTACACACTACTTTACACAAGAGACTTTACACATGAGACTTTACACACGTGGCTTTACACACTACTTTACACATGAGACTTTACACATGAGACTTTACACACTAGAGTTTAGACACTACTTTACACAGACTTTACACATGAGACTTTACACACTAGAGTTTAGACACTACTTTACACACGAGACTTTACACATGAGACTTTACACACTAGAGTTTAGACACTACTTTACACACGAGACTTTACACAAGAGACTTTACACACTACTTTACACAAGAGACTTTACACATGAGACTTTACACACGAGACTTTACACACTACTTTACACACGAGACTCTACACACGAGACTATACACACTGCTTTACACAAGAGACTTTACACAAGAGACTTTACACACTGCTTTACACAGAGACTTAACACATGAGACTTTACACACGAGACTTTACACACGAGACTTTACACACATGAGACTTTACACACGGACTTTACACATGAGACTTTACACACGAGACTTGACACACTATTTTAAACACTAGACTTTACACATCAGACTTTACACACGTGTCTTTACACACGAGACTTAACACACTACTTTACACACAAGACTCTACACACACTACTTTACACACGAGACTTTACACACGAGACTTTACACATGAGACTTTACACACGAGACTTTACACCCTTCTTTACACACGAGACTTTACACATGAGACTTTACACACGAGACTTTACACACTACTTTACACACGAGACTTTACACACGTGACTTTACACACGAGACTTGACACTATTTTACACACGAGACTTTACACATGTGACTTTACACACGAGACTTTACACGTGACTTTACATGTGAGACTTTACACATGAGACTTTACACACGAGACTTGACACTATTTTACACACGAGACTTTACACATAAGACTTTACACACGTGGCTTTACACACGAGACTTTACACACTACTTTACACACAAGACTTTACACACACTACTTTACACACGAGACTTTACACGAGACTTTACACACGAGACTTTACACACTACTTTACACACGAGGCTTTAGACACGTGGCTTTACACATGTAGTTACACACGAGACTTGACACTATTTTCCACACGAGACTTTACACATGTGACTTTACACACAAGACTTTACACGTGACTTTACATGTGAGACTTTACACATGAGACTTTACACACGAGACTTGACACTATTTTACACACGAGACTTTACACATAAGACTTTACACACGTGGCTTTACACACGAGACTTCACACACTACTTTACACACGAGACTTTACACATGAGACTTTACACACGTGGCTTTACACATGATACTTTACACACTATATTACACACGAGACTTTACACACGTGGCTTTACACAGAGACTTTACACGAGACTTTACACGTGAGACTTTACACATGAGACTTTACACATGTGACTTTACACACGAGACTTTACACATGTGACTTTACAAACGAGACTTTACACACAAGACTTTACACACGAGGCTTTAGACACGTGGCTTTACACATGTGACTTTACACACGAGACTTAACACTATTTTACACACGAGACTTTACACATAAGACTTTACACACGTGGCTTTACACACGAGACTTTACACACTACTTTACACACAAGACTTTACACACACTACTTTACACACGAGACTTTACACATGAGACTTTACACACGTGGCTTTACACATGAGACTTTACACACTATATTACACACGAGACTTTACACACGTGGCTTTACACAAGAGACTTTACACACGAGACTTTACACGTGAGACTTTACACATGAGACTTTACACATGTGACTTTACACACGAGACTTTACACATGAGACTTTTAACACGAGACTTTACACATGTGACTTTACAAACGAGACTTTACACACAAGACTTTACACACGAGGCTTTAGACACGTGGCTTTACACATGAGACTTTACACACTATATTACACACGAGACTTTACACACGTGGCTTTACACAAGAGACTTTACACACGAGACTTTACACGTGAGACTTTACACATGAGACTTTACACATGTGACTTTACACACGAGACTTTACACATGAGACTTTACACACGAGACTTTACACATGTGACTTTACAAACGAGACTTTACACACAAGACTTTACATATGTCACTTTATACATGTGACTTTACACACAAGACTTTACACACAAGACTTTACACACGAGACTTTACCCAAGAGACTTTACACACTGCTTTACACAAGAGACTTTACACACTGCTTTACACAAGAGACTTAACACATGAGACTTTACACACGAGACTTTACACACGAGACTTTACACATGAGACTTTACACACGAGACTTTACACATGAGACTTTACACACGAGACTTGACACACTATTTTACACACGAGACTTTACACATAAGACTTTACACACGTGGCTTTACACACGAGACTTTACACACTACTTTACACACAAGACTCTACACACACTACTTTACACACGAGACTTTACACACGAGACTTTACACATGAGACTTTACACGAGACTTTACACCCTTCTTTACACACGAGACTTTACACATGAGACTTTACACACGAGACTTTACACACTACTTTACACACGAGGCTTTAGACACGTGGCTTTACATGTGACTTTACACGAGACTTGACACTATTTTACACGAGACTTTACACATGTGACTTTACACACGAGACTTTACACGTGACTTTACATGTGAGACTTTACACATGAGACTTTACACACGAGACTTGACACTATTTTACACACGAGACTTTACACCTAAGACTTTACACACGTGGCTTTACACACGAGACTTAACACACTACTTTACACACGAGACTTTACACACGAGACTTTACACAAGAGACTTTACACACTACTTTACACACGAGGCTTTAGACACGTGGCTTTACACATGGACTTGACACTATTTTCCACACGAGACTTTACACATGTGACTTTACACACAAGACTTTACACGTGACTTTACATGTGAGACTTTACACATGAGACTTTACACACGAGACTTGACACTATTTTACACACGAGACTTTACACATAAGACTTTACACACGTGGCTTTACACACGAGACTTCACACACTACTTTACACACGAGACTTTACACATGAGACTTTACACACGTGGCTTTACACATGATACTTTACACACTATATTACACACGAGACTTTACACACGTGGCTTTACACAAGAGACTTTACACACGAGACTTTACACGTGAGACTTTACACATGAGACTTTACACATGTGACTTTACACACGAGACTTTACACATGTGACTTTACAAACGAGACTTTACACACAAGACTTTACACACGAGGCTTTAGACACGTGGCTTTACACATGTGACTTTACACACGAGACTTGACACTATTTTCCACACGAGACTTTACACATGTGACTTTACACACAAGACTTTACACGTGACTTTACATGTGAGACTTTACACATGAGACTTTACACACGAGACTTAACACTATTTTACACACGAGACTTTACACATAAGACTTTACACACGTGGCTTTACACACGAGACTTTACACACTACTTTACACACAAGACTTTACACACACTACTTTACACACGAGACTTTACACATGAGACTTTACACACGTGGCTTTACACATGAGACTTTACACACTATATTACACACGAGACTTTACACACGTGGCTTTACACAAGAGACTTTACACACGAGACTTTACACGTGAGACTTTACACATGAGACTTTACACATGTGACTTTACACACGAGACTTTACACATGAGACTTTACACACGAGACTTTACACATGTGACTTTACAAACGAGACTTTACACACAAGACTTTACACACGAGGCTTTAGACACGTGGCTTTACACATGTGACTTTACACACGAGACTTGACACTATTTTCCACACGAGACTTTACACATGTGACTTTACACACAAGACTTTACACGTGACTTTACATGTGAGACTTTACACATGAGACTTTACACACGAGACTTGACACTATTTTACACACTAGATTTTACACACGAGACTTTACACACGTGTCTTTACACACGAGACTTTACACACTACTTTACACACAAGACTTTACACACACTATTTTACACACGAGACTTTACACACGAGACTTTACACACGTGGCTTTACACATGAGACTTTACACACTATATTACACACGAGACTTTACACACGTGGCTTTACACAAGAGACTTTACACACGAGACTTTACACGTGAGACTTTACACATGAGACTTTACACATGTGACTTTAGACTTTACACATGAGACTTTACACACGAGACTTTACACATGTGACTTTACAAACGAGACTTTACACACAAGACTTTACATATGTCACTTTATACATGTGACTTTACACACAAGACTTTACACACAAGACTTTACACACGAGACTTTACACATGTGACTTTACACATGAGACTTTACACACAAGTCACTTTACACATGTGACTTTACACACAAGACTTTACACACTCGACTTAAATAGTGGTTTACCTCCATAGCCACAGTGGTCTATGGAGGTAAATTTACCTCCATAGACCACTGTGGCTGATAGATTTAGGTAAATTTACCTCCATAGACCACTGTGGCTGATAGATTTAGTAAATTTACCTCCATAGACCACTGTGGCTGATAGATTTAGGTAAATTTACCTCCATAGACCACTGTGGCTGATAGATTTAGGTAAATTTACCTCCATAGACCACTGTGGCTGATAGATTTAGGTAAATTTACCTCCATAGACCACTGTGGCTGATAGATTTAGTAAATTTACCTCCATAGACCACTGTGGCTGATAGATTTAGGTAAATTTACCTCCATAGACCACTGTGGCTGATAGATTTAATAAATTTACCTCCATAGACCACTGTGGCTGATAGATTTAGTAAATTTACCTCCATAGACCACTATGGCTGATAGATTTAGGTAAATTTACCTCCATAGACCACTGTGGCTGATAGATTTAGGTAAATTTACCTCCATAGACCACTGTGGCTGATAGATTTAGTAAATTTACCTCCATAGACCACTGTGGCTGATAGATTTAGTAAATTTATCTGTTATCTTTAATAAAGGCAGAGACATCGGCTAACAGACTGGACTGAGATGAACTGCTCTGTGGTTTTATATGATAGAGTCAGAGGGGCGGGGCCATTCCCTACTGTGGGCTGGTGATATCATGAGTCCACATAGCCCCACCCACACCCAGCCAGGTCAGAGGTGAAAAACTTTCTACCAGCCTAAATCCAGAATTCAGTCATGTTTTCACATGTTTACAGAAACCAGACTGACACGCTTCTGTAGCGTCAGACGCCAGTCTAGGGTTTCACTAACAGGCTCTTTAAGGACACGGGACAGAGAGAATCACGCTGGTGGCGTCTGTGCTCCAGTGCAGCATCACAGGGCAGAGCATGGTGGCTCCCAGGTCTCTAATTCGATATCTTGATTTTTCCAGGTTCCAGTCCAGCAGACAGAGAGCAGAGTCTCCTTCACCCCTGTCTGTGAAGAGCTATGAGTCCAAGTCTCCTCTGGTGAACTTCAGAGAACATCCAGAACCATGTGACCCAGAGTAAGAAAGTCCTCAGTCCTTCAGAGACTCCTCTAACACGTCTTTCTTACTGCACTAGTTGTGGTGTTGGTGTTGTCATGTAAGGGTTAACGGTCACAAATTAAAGGCAGAACAATTAGCGAACTTTACGAGCTGAAGACAGAAAATATGATCCATTCAGGTAACCTCTGTAAATTAGACGACTGTATTCTATATGAAATGGTGTGTTCAAATGCCACATAAAAATTGGAACATTTAGTTTTTGACGAGAAACCTTAAAAAATACAGTTGTGAATATGAAGAATGTGTTTATATTTGAGGGATATATAATAGATGTGACAGACTGAATCATAGCTTTTTAACTCAAGCTCTACTCAGCATAGACCACTTTGAGTGTAAATATTTGTCTCCATTTTGTTTTTCCACCAAACTATAGAAAAGTATCAATAGTGGTATAGTCGATAAGGACTCAGATCAATAAGAAGTGTCGATAAGGGTATCAATATCAATAATAATTAAAGCTGCAAGCAGCACTGGACGGGTCCTCGGTCTGTCGCATGTCCCTCATGCCCGTTTGACCTCCACTTTGAGGGTTTCATCCCTCTTTGACCCTTTGACCTGCTCAGAGTTAGACTAAGGTGTGTCCCTGCAGCTCTGTCAGGAGCCTCAGACTATAATGGGTGTGTATTACACATTCCATTTTCCCGCCTTCAGTGAGTCACATGACCAGCTGCACGGTAAGCTTATTGTAATGTTCAAAAAACCTGCATCTGTAAGACACTCAAACACACACTCATGCGCGCTTCGCGTGCTAACACACACACAAATGCACCATCTCTCCCATTCACTTCATATGGGTTATATGTGTGGCTGTCTTTATGGGGGACTGTATGTGGATGAGAAGCCACCCACAGTCCCACCATCCTGTTACAGCTTTGTTTAAATGGGCTGCTTTATTGGAACAGCTCCATGTGTGTGCGTGATCAGAGCTCATTAAGGGGCTTCCCCTGGTTGCCATGGTAACTAATGCCTGCATTCCGGGTGCTTTCATCTGTCAATCAGTGGATGACATCATCCCTAACTGCTCTCTTGATCAGGAGTGAAATTGACTGAAATTTTTTTGAATCTCCCCTCACAGATGCCACAATTTGGACCAAATCTCTGTAAAAATAAGATATTTTTGTAGTAAATGTCGTCAGGAATCCATCCATGTCATTTTTAAAGCTGTAGGACCTTTGGTTTTTTTTGTGTAGAGGCCCAACTGTTGCAGCTTATGTGGATCAGATTTTTTCCTCATCCCATTCATTTGAATGGGAGCAGCAGGGAGGGCTTCTTCGGGGTTGACCAACTTTGAGGGCTTGTCATTCGGAAACCGTTTGAGAAACAACAAATTCCCCTATAACTTCTGATCAGCATGGCCTAGTGTGTCTTCTCTGCGCCGTTCAAGCTGATTCAGTTTGCGGTCTTGGAGCCTTTACATTTTGTTCAGAGCCCTTTTTTCCTGGAAAATTTTATTTTGAAAGGTAAATTGCCGGCTTCCTGTTTGAGATAGGTTAGGGGTGTCAGTGCATGACTTGTGGGTCTCGATGAGACGATCGTTTCAACGTTGGTTTAATCTCTCTACGACATTCTTACTGGCCTAGAGGGCCGTTTTAATGTGCCTAGGTGGCGCTAGAGAGCACATTTTGGCATGTTTGGGGTTAATTTTTTTCATTTTATCAAATTTTTCGCTGATTCTGAGGTGTGTGCCAATTTTGGTGAGTTTTTGAGCGTGTTTAGGCGGTCAAATTAAGGTTCAAAGAGGCGTGGGAATAATAAGAAGAAGAAAGAAACGGAGCAGATACAACAAGCAGGACCCCTTCTAGCAGGACCCCGGGGTCCTCGGACCCTAATTACGGTCCCAGCATCCCTACTAAGGAGCCCCTGAGTAGCCAGATGCAGTGTGTCTGCTGCTGAGTTTTATTGACCCCATTTTCCTCTGAGAGTAGTTGGTTTCATCAGTTACTAAAAATATTTCTGAGTTTGTATTATTACCCTATTAGTATTGTAAATATGAAATTGCTGAGTTTGAGTTTCTTCAGAAAACAACCTGGTGCAGTTTTCACGTTGCACTGATCTGTACAAAGTTAAATATCCTGTTCGGTGGGCTAACACAGCTAATAAATACAGTCTTCTTTAGAAAGAAGTGTTGTGTTTTGCTTTCCACAGTCGACCGGCTATGGATTTTAGTTCTAAGTATGTTGTGAGCTAAATGTATGCACTTGACAGGCAGAAAAAGTACCTCCTGGACAGGGCAAGGAGGAATTCAGATGGGGCTAGTAGATTTGGGAAGCACTTGCCCTGAAGGGCAAGTAGGCAAAAAACATCAGACGCTGAAGTGAGCGTGTTTCTCTTTATTGCAGGATGAGAGAGCCAATATACAGAGCAGCTTCACAGGTGGCATTGCTCTTTGTCCGGGAGTGGTGATGCAATAAAAATGTGAAATAATGTCAGATTCAATGAACGAGCGGACTTTTAAACCTTCTGTGTTTACCCAGGAGTCATCTGCTTTACACAGGAACCTTCAGAAGAGCCAATAATAAGATCCGTCTTATCCTTAAACCACTAACACGGTGATTTTTCCAGGTTCCAGTCCAGCAGATGGAGAGCTGAGTCTCCTTCACCCTGTCTGTCTGTGAAGAGTTATGAGTCCAAGTCTCCTCTGGTGAACTTCAGACGTGATCCTGATCCATCAGTGGCACAGTAAGATGTGAATGAGTGATTGAATCAGTGATCTGAGGGGATCCTTCTGGACTCGTTCCTAAAAGAACATGAGGCTGAAATCAAACTGCTGTGAGATTTAGAGCTGCTCTCTGGTGTCTGTCTGCCTCTCCATCACTGTTTTTATCTTCTTGAATGAGTTTCCACCACGCCCACCCAGACGCTAAAGGACAGTTATGTCTGAATGAAAGTTAAACTGATCAAACAGTAGCAAAGGTTAGTTCTGTTTAACGTCAGGAGAACAGAGAGACAGTTTTATAAAGCTAACTAGTTAGTTTAAACCAAGCGTTCCTACTCTGACATAGAACATACCTAGCTAGATATTCTCCACATCAGCCAATGAGGGATTAGTCACAAAGACTTGTCCTTTCAGAGGGAGGAAGAGGAATCCTGTTACACTAGAGCACGATGTCTTCAAGGACCCAGTCTCCACCAGCTGTGGACAGTGCAGCACTTCATACTGGGACCACCTTGGCTCATCAGGAGACTCCTCCTTTCACCAGTTTGGGAAGAGAGCCCGGATGAAACCTGGACATCAAATCAGCGTGGGGGCCAGCGGTCAGCAAAGTAAGTCCGTACACCCACCCGCTTCTAACACAGTGACAAAAATGAACAAGCAAAAGAAAATCTATGAAACTTGACATGATATACAGAAACTTTGAAGACCATCTATAACTGACTAGGCGAGTCTGAGGATAAGGAAGGTAAATTCATCACCAAACCCTCTGATGTCAAAGACTATTTAGAATAATTCTAATGATGATGAACAATCTATGGAACTCATCCAACAACTGATTCTGATGTAGCTTTAGATTGAAGTTAAAAACAAAAAACGTTTATACTCAGTTAAAAACGATTAACTACCTTTAATGCAGAATTAATCAGAAATGACTAAAACTAGACTAAAACTAAAGGGACAGAAATGACTACAACAAGACTAAAACTAAAGGGACAGAAATGACTAAAACTAGACTAAAACTAAAGGGACAGAAATGACTAAAACTAGACTAAAACTAAAGGGACAGAAATGACTACAACTAGACTAAAACTAAAGGGACAGAAATGACTACAACTAGACTAAAACTAAAGGGACAGAAATGACTAAAACTAGACTAAAACTAAAGGGACAGAAATGACTAAAACTAGACTAAAACTAAAGGGACAGAAATGACTAAAACTAAAGGGACAGAAATGACTACAACAAGACTAAAACTAAAGGGACAGAAATTACTAAAACTAAAGGGACAGAAATGACTACAACAAGACTAAAACTAAAGGGACAGAAATGACTACAACAAGACTAAAACTAAAGGGACAGAAATGACTACAACAAGACTAAAACTAAAGGGACAGAAATGACTACAACTAGACTAAAACTAAAGGGACAGAAATGACTACAACAAGACTAAAACTAAAGGGACAGAAATGACTAAAACTAGACTAAAACTAAAGGGACAGAAATGACTACAACTAGACTAAAACTAAAGGGACAGAAATGACTACAACAAGACTAAAACTAAAGGGACAGAAATGACTACAACTAGACTAAAACTAAAGGGACAGAAATGACTAAAACTAGACTAAAATTAAAGGGACAGAAATGACTAAAACTAGACTAAAACTAAAGGGACAGAAATGACTAAAACTAGACTAAAACTAAAGGGACAGAAATGACTACAACAAGACTAAAACTAAAGGGACAGAAATGACTACAACTAGACTAAAACTAAAGGGACAGAAATGACTAAAACTAGACTAAAACTAAAGGGACAGAAATGACTACAACAAGACTAAAACTAAAGGGACAGAAATGACTACAACTAGACTAAAACTAAAGGGACAGAAATGACTAAAACTAGACTAAAACTAAAGGGACAGAAATGACTAAAACTAGACTAAAACTAAAGGGACAGAAATGACTAAAACTAGACTAAAACTAAAGGGACAGAAATGACTAAAACTAGACTAAAACTAAAGGGACAGAAATGACTAAAACTAGACTAAAACTAAAGGGACAGAAATGACTAAAACTAGACTAAAACTAAAGGGACAGAAATGACTACAACTAGACTAAAACTAAAGGGACAGAAATGACTACAACAAGACTAAAACTAAAGGGACAGAAATGACTACAACTAGACTAAAACTAAAGGGACAGAAATGACTAAAACTAGACTAAAACTAAAGGGACAGAAATGACTACAACAAGACTAAAACTAAAGGGACAGAAATGACTAAAACTAGACTAAAACTAAAGGGACAGAAATGACTACAACAAGACTAAAACTAAAGGGACAGAAATGACTAAAACTAGACTAAAACTAAAGGGACAGAAATGACTAAAACTAGACTAAAACTAAAGGGACAGAAATGACTAAAACTAGACTAAAACTAAAGGGACAGAAATGACTACAACTAGACTAAAACTAAAGGGACAGAAATGACTACAACTAGACTAAAACTAAAGGGACAGAAATGACTAAAACTAGACTAAAACTAAAGGGACAGAAATGACTAAAACTAGACTAAAACTAAAGGGACAGAAATGACTACAACAAGACTAAAACTAAAGGGACAGAAATGACTAAAACTAGACTAAAACTAAAGGGACAGAAATGACTACAACTAGACTAAAACTAAAGGGACAGAAATGACTAAAACTAGACTAAAACTAAAGGGACAGAAATGACTACAACTAGACTAAAACTAAAGGGACAGAAATGACTACAACTAGACTAAAACTAAAGGGACAGAAATGACTACAACTAGACTAAAACTAAAGGGACAGAAATGACTACAACAAGACTAAAACTAAAGGGACAGAAATGACTAAAACTAGACTAAAACTAAAGGGACAGAAATGACTAAAACTAGACTAAAACTAAAGGGACAGAAATGACTAAAACTAGACTAAAACTAAAGGGACAGAAATGACTAAAACTAGACTAAAACTAAAGGGACAGAAATGACTACAACTAGACTAAAACTAAAGGGACAGAAATGACTAAAACTAGACTAAAACTAAAGGGACAGAAATGACTAAAACTAGACTAAAACTAAAGGGACAGAAATGACTAAAACAAGACTAAAACTAAAGGGACAGAAATGACTAAAACTAGACTAAAACTAAAGGGACAGAAATGACTAAAACTAGACTAAAACTAAAGGGACAGAAATGACTAAAACTAGAATAAAACTAAAGGGACAGAAATGACTAAAACTAGACTAAAACTAAAGGGACAGAAATGACTACAACTAGACTAAAACTAAAGGGACAGAAATGACTACAACTAGACTAAAACTAAAGGGACAGAAATGACTAAAACTAGACTAAAACTAAAGGGACAGAAATGACTAAAACTAGACTAAAACTAAAGGGACAGAAATGACTAAAACTAGACTAAAACTAAAGGGACAGAAATGACTACAACTAGACTAAAACTAAAGGGACAGAAATGACTAAAACTAGACTAAAACTAAAGGGACAGAAATGACTAAAACTAGACTAAAACTAAAGGGACAGAAATGACTAAAACTAGACTAAAACTAAAGGGACAGAAATGACTAAAACTAGACTAAAACTAAAGGGACAGAAATGACTAAAACTAGACTAAAACTAAAGGGACAGAAATGACTAAAACTAGACTAAAACTAAAGGGACAGAAATGACTACAACTAGACTAAAACTAAAGGGACAGAAATGACTAAAACTAGACTAAAACTAAAGGGACAGAAATGACTAAAACTAGACTAAAACTAAAGGGACAGAAATGACTAAAACTAGACTAAAACTAAAGGGACAGAAATGACTAAAACTAGACTAAAACTAAAGGGACAGAAATGACTAAAACTAGACTAAAACTAAAGGGACAGAAATGACTACAACTAGACTAAAACTAAAGGGACAGAAATTACTAAAACTAAAGGGACAGAAATGACTACAACTAGACTAAAACTAAAGGGACAGAAATGACTACAACTAGACTAAAACTAAAGGGACAGAAATGACTACAACAAGACTAAAACTAAAGGGACAGAAATGACTAAAACTAGACTAAAACTAAAGGGACAGAAATGACTACAACTAGACTAAAACTAAAGGGACAGAAATGACTACAACTAGACTAAAACTAAAGGGACAGAAATGACTACAACTAGACTAAAACTAAAGGGACAGAAATGACTAAAACTAGACTAAAACTAAAGGGACAGAAATGACTAAAACTAGAATAAAACTAAAGGGACAGAAATGACTAAAACTAGACTAAAACTAAAGGGACAGAAATGACTACAACTAGACTAAAACTAAAAGGACAGAAATGACTAAAACTAGACTAAAACTAAAGGGACAGAAATGACTAAAACTAGACTAAAACTAAAGGGACAGAAATGACTACAACTAGACTAAAACTAAAGGGACAGAAATGACTAAAACTAGACTAAAACTAAAGGGACAGAAATGACTACAACTAGACTAAAACTAAAGGGACAGAAATGACTAAAACTAGACTAAAACTAAAGGGACAGAAATGACTAAAACTAAAGGGACAGAAATGACTAAAACTAGACTAAAACTAAAGGGACAGAAATGACTACAACTAGACTAAAACTAAAGGGACAGAAATGACTACAACAAGACTAAAACTAAAGGGACAGAAATGACTAAAACTAGACTAAAACTAAAGGGAAAGAAATGACTACAACTAGACTAAAACTAAAGGGACAGAAATGACTACAACTAGACTAAAACTAAAGGGACAGAAATGACTAAAACTAGACTAAAACTAAAGGGACAGAAATGACTACAACTAGACTAAAACTAAAGGGACAGAAATGACTAAAACTAGACTAAAACTAAAGGGACAGAAATTACTAAAACTAAAGGGACAGAAATGACTAAAACTAGACTAAAACTAAAGGGACAGAAATGACTACAACTAGACTAAAACTAAAGGGACAGAAATGACTAAAACTAGACTAAAACTAAAGGGACAGAAATGACTAAAACTAGACTAAAACTAAAGGGACAGAAATTACTAAAACTAAAGGGACAGAAATGACTAAAACTAGACTAAAACTAAAGGGACAGAAATGACTACAACTAGACTAAAACTAAAGGGACAGAAATGACTACAACAAGACTAAAACTAAAGGGACAGAAATGACTAAAACTAGACTAAAACTAAAGGGACAGAAATGACTACAACTAGACTAAAACTAAAGGGACAGAAATGACTACAACTAGACTAAAACTAAAGGGACAGAAATGACTACAACTAGACTAAAACTAAAGGGACAGAAATGACTAAAACTAGACTAAAACTAAAGGGACAGAAATGACTAAAACTAGAATAAAACTAAAGGGACAGAAATGACTAAAACTAGACTAAAACTAAAGGGACAGAAATGACTACAACTAGACTAAAACTAAAAGGACAGAAATGACTACAACTAGACTAAAACTAAAGGGACAGAAATGACTAAAACTAGACTAAAACTAAAGGGACAGAAATGACTACAACTAGACTAAAACTAAAGGGACAGAAATGACTAAAACTAGACTAAAACTAAAGGGACAGAAATGACCACAACTAGACTAAAACTAAAGGGACAGAAATGACTACAACTAGACTAAAACTAAAAGGACAGAAATGACTACAACTAGACTAAAACTAAAGGGACAGAAATGACTAAAACTAGACTAAAACTAAAGGGACAGAAATGAAACTAAAAGGACTAAAATAAAAAGTGACCACTGAGCAGAATGTCAGTTTGTGTTGTCGCTGTGATTGGACTCTCATGAATGTGACAGAGAGAACATTCTTCCAATCACCTTCTGAGAACATTTTGAAAGGTCCCGCCTTTCCCTCTGCTTTCTATTGGAGCTTTCCCGCGTGAATGTGAAATGCATCCATGCAGTGGCGATATGAAACCGTCGATGGTGTCAGGTAAATGCTCTGTCTATAGCACTGTGGATATCCTGTTCAGGGGAGTAGGAGGAGCTACTTCTCTCCTCTGTCATGTATTTCAGCGGGCATCCCAGAGAGGTGCAGTCAGCCATAATGCTAGGTTTAGCCTAGTCCTGTTTCTGCCTTATTTTCCTGCATCCTGGTGTTTGTGCACATCATAGCTTAGCTTTAAAGTCTGACATACTTCCTAAATGGTAAAGTCCAGTGTGCCCATCCACATTGTTAACATTACAAACAATGGTACTTTTGTTTTAAGAAAAAGGGCTTTACATTCGAAAGGGCTGTATTTGTACACAAAGCTTCACTTTGTAATAGACCATGATTTTGCTGACCTCCATGGCCCCCAGTTTTGCTGGACCCCAGAGAGCCCCCCCTCCCCCCACGAACATCCTTTGCTTCTTGTACTATGCTATTGCAATGCTGCATCATTAACAAGCTTACATGTGCATCTTTCTGTTTTCAGTGAGGGGTGGTCTTCAGGAGGTTCTAGATGAACACAGGATCAGTCTGAGGGAGAGATGTGAACATGTGACTGAAGGAACTGATGAAGCAGGAAGTAGAACCCTCCTGAACAGGATCTACACTGAGCTCTACATCACAGAGGGACAGAGTGAAGAGGTGAACAGCCAACATGAGGTCAGACAGCTGGAGACTGCTTCTAAGAAGACGACCTTCCATGAGACTCCAGTCAGGTGTCAGGACATCTTTAAAGCCTTACCTGGCCAACAGAAACCCATCAGAGTGGTTCTGACCAGCGGTGTGGCTGGTGTTGGAAAAACCTTTTCTGTGCAGAAGTTCACTCTGGACTGGGCAGAGGGCTCAGAAAACCAGGACATCAGTCTGCTGGTTCTGCTTTCATTCAGGGAGCTGAACTTGATCAGAGATGAGCGCTACAGTCTTCTGGAGCTGCTCCGTGTTTTCCATCCAACATTCCAGAAGGTCAGAGCAGAGACGCTGGCTGTCTGTAAACTTTTGTTCATCTTTGACGGCCTGGATGAAAGCAGACTGTCGTTAGATTTCAGCATCAGGGAGGCTGTGTCTGACGTGTCAGAGAAGTCCTCGTTAAACGTGCTGCTGACAAACCTCATCAAGGGGAATCTGCTTCCCTCAGCTCTCATCTGGATAACGTCTCGACCTGCAGCAGCCAATCAGATCCCTGCTGCATGTGTGGACAGGCTAACAGAGGTCCGAGGCTTCACTGACGCCCAGAAGGAGGAGTACTTCAGGAGGAGGTTCAGTGATGAAGATCTGTCCAGCAGAATCATCTCCCACATCAAGACATCCAGGAGCCTCCACATCATGTGTCTGATCCCAGTCTTCTGCTGGATCACTGCTACAGTTCTGGAGCACATGATGAGCACGGAGCAGAGAGGAGAGCTGCCCAAGACCCTGACAGACATGTACTCACACTTCCTGTTGGTTCAGACCAAGAGGAAGAAGAAGAAGTATGATGAGGGACCTCAGATGAGTCCTGAGGAACTCACCAGATCTGACAGGGAGGTTCTTCTGAAGCTGGGGAGGCTGGCGTTTGAACATCTGGAGAACGGAAACATCATGTTCTACCAAGAAGACCTGGAGCGCTGTGGTCTGGATGTCACAGAGGCCTCGGTGTACTCAGGAGTTTGTACTGAGATCTTTAAAAGAGGGAGTGTGATCTTCCAGAAATCAGTCTACTGCTTTGTTCATCTGAGTGTTCAGGAGTTTCTGGCTGCAGTCTATGGGCTTCACTGTTTCACAGACTGGAACACAAAAGAACTGGTGGCATTTCTTGAAGAAAATTATGTAGATTCGACTGTAGATACCTTCTTAAAAGAAGCAATGATGAAGTCGTTGAAAAGCAAAAATGGTCACCTGGACCTGTTTGTTCGCTTCCTTCACGGCCTCTCTCTGGAGTCCAACCAGAGACTGTTAGGAGGTCTGCTGGGTCGGACAGACAACAGTCCAGAAACGATCCAAAAAGTCATCAACAACCTGAAGAAAATGAATGCTGAAGATAATTCTCCTGACAGAAGCATCAACATCTTTCACTGTCTGATGGAGATGAATGACCTCTCAGTACATCAGGACATCCAAGACTTCCTGAAGTCAGGCAGCAGATCAAAGAAGAAACTCTCTGAGATCCACTGCTCTGCTCTGGCCTTCATGCTGCAGATGTCAGAGGAGGTTTTAGATGAGTTAGACCTGCAGAAGTACAACACAACACAGGAGGGCCGACTGAGACTGGTTCCAGCCGTGAGAAACTGCAGGACGGCTAAGTAAGTTCATCTTCAGTGGCGTCAGCCTATGAGTAAAAGAATCTTTCCTTATAACCATCTTTTAGGATTGATAGAGGCTAAACAAAAACATTTTAATCTTAAGTACCCTGAGAATTCACGCTGAATATTTTCAGTGGTTTATTATCCTTTAATTAACTTGCAAATCAATAAATCATTCAAGATTCATCACACAGAGTAAAATGTTTTCATTTTAATTCTAATGATGATGGCTTGCAGCTCACAAAAATAAAAAATAAAAAAACAATATCTCCAAATGTGAAAAACATTTGTAAAAGTCAAATTTCTTAACAGTTTTTAAGTCTTAATTCCCCAACTCCTGCAAAGTTTTCCAGAGCTATTCTCTCACTCTGGTTCATGTCACACACCCACAATCATAGGGAAGACTGCTGATGGGACGACTGTCCAGAACACACCTGCACGAGGAGGGTAAGCCACAGAAGGTCAAAGGTGAAAGGCCAGGCTGTTCTCAGATGCTGTATCAGAGATATTTAAGGATATAACATGTCATTCATTTTCCAAAATAAGTTATGATGTGACATCCAGGACATTAAGAGTTCTATGTTGTCGATATATGGCGTAAACCAAAGCTACGAACGCATTGTCTTATGAAGAATAGCTATGATGTAGAGTTTTATGTGAAATATAACCCAGAAGACAGAGATCATTATGTGCACAGTTGTGCTCAGGAACTTTACCCCTGGCCATAGAGACTGGTAGGTTTAATGCCATTCCAGAGGAAGACAGAGTGTGTTTATGGCGTAACTTTGGTGAAACTGAGAACTGGATTCATTTTCTGTTTTACTGTTCAATTTATGATGACTTAAGGGATTTACTTTTTAGGACGTCCCAAATGTCCTTGATTAATGCAGACTTTTTCTGGTCTGGTGATTATGAAAAACTTGAGTTCTGTTTCATAAAAGGAACTTTTGCCATAGCAGATTTTATCTGCAAAGCTTGGGAGAAAGGCAGAGTTTATTGTTTACTACTGAGCTGAGAAAAGATCACACAACTTTGTAATTATTATGATTTATTTTATTTTATTTTATTTTATTTTATTTTGTTTTATTTTGTTTTATTTTGTTTGTAAAACATTGCAATTATATTTTTGGTGTCTTATAAACCCATAAGGGGTTGGGCACTTTTTGTGCATGACACGTAAATAAAGTACAATCAATCAATAAATCTTTTTAAAGAGGGTAAGCCACAGAAGATCAAAGGTGAAAGGTCAGGCTGTTCTCAGAAGCTGTGTCAGAGATATTTAAGGAGGGTAAGCCACATCCATCCATCTTCTTCCGCTTATCCGAGGTCAGGTCGCAGGGGCAGCAGCCTAAGCAGGGAAGCCAAGACTTCCCTCTCTCTGGCCGCTTTGTCCAGCTCTTCCCGGGGATCCCAAGGCGTTCCCAGGCCAGCAGAGAGACATAGTCTCTCCAGCATGTCCTGGGTCTTCCCCAGGGCCTCCTCCCAGTGGAACACCTCACCAGGGAGGCGTCCTGAAGGCATCCGGACCAGCTGCCTGAGCCACCTCATCTGGCTCCTCTCACACGGAGGAGCAGTGGCTCTACTCCAAGTCCCTCCCGAATGGCCGAGCTTCTCACCCTATCTCTAAGGGAGAGCCGGGACACCCTACAGAGGAAACTCATTTCAGCTGCCTGTATCCGTGATCTCGTTCTTTTGGTCACTACCCACCGCTCATGACCATAGGTGAGGGTGGGAACGTAGATCAACCGGTAAATCGAGAGCCTCACCTTACAACTCAGCTCTTTCTTCACCATGACAGACCGATGCAGAGACCGCATCACTGCTGACACTGCACCGATCCGCCTGTCGATCTCCCACTCCATTCTTCCCTCACTTGTGAACAAGATCCTGAGATACTTGAACTCCTCTACTTGGGGCAGGATCTCATTCCCAACCTGGAGAGGGCATTCCACCCTTTTTCGACTGAGGACCATGGCTTCAGATTTGGAGGTGCTGGTTCTCACCCCAGCCGCTTCACACTCAGTTGCGAACCGTTCCAGTGAGAGCTGGAGGTCCCGGTCTGATGAAGCCAACAGAACCACATCTTCTGCAAAAAGCATAGACCTAATCCTGAGGCCACCAAACCGGATGCCCTCAATGCCCTGGCTGTGCCTAGAAATTCTGTCCATGAAAGATATGAACAGAACTGAGGATAAAGGGTAGCCCTGGCGGAGTCCATGCACCCTCCAGGACCCTACCGAGAGTGTAGAGCTGGTCCACTGTTCCATGACCAGGACGAAAACCACAAGATTCCCTCTTCAGCTTGACGGCATTCTCCCCCCCCCGTGTCCACCAGTGTGTTCAGGGGTTACCGCCACGACAGGCACCGACCCCCGTATGGCCACAGCTCCTTTCAGCTGCCTCGACAATGAGAGTTGAAGCGCCTTCTGACAGGGGACTCTGCCAGACCTTCCCAGCAGACCCTCACAATATGGTTGGGCCTGCCGGATCTGACCAGCATCCTCCCCCACCAGCAGAGCCAACTCACCACCAGGTGGTCATCAGTTGACAGCTCCGCCCCTCTCTTTACCCGAGTGTCCAGGACATGTGGCCGTAAGTCTGATGATATGACTACAAAAACCCAAAACCCTAATGTACAGGCTGCCAGCCCGGGGGGAACTAGTATGTCCACACCTGCTCAGTGCCTCTCACCAAGGGCAACTACAGAGTTGAAAAGAGTCCAACCACTCTCAAGAGGACTGGTTCCAGAGCCCAAACTGTGCATCGAGGTGAAACCAACTGTATCCAGCTGGTACTGCTCAGCCTCAAGCACAAGCTCAGGCTCCTCCCCCCCAGAGAGGTGACATTCCATGTCCCTAGAACCATTTTCTGCAGCCGAGGATCAGAGTGCTAAGGTCCTTGCCTTTAGCTCACATCGCACCCGACCTCTATGGCTCCTTCCACAGGTGGTGGGTCCATGGGAGGGGGGGCCCACGTTGCCGTTTCGAGCCCCATGGGTGCAGGCTCAGCCACCAGGCGCTCGCTATCTAGCCCCACTCCCAGGCCTGGCTCCAGGAGGGGGCTCTGGTGACCCGCGTCCAGGCGAGGGCAATTGGAGTCTATCGCATTGTTCCGCCATATAAGGTTTTGAGCCGCACTTTGTCTGGTCCCTCACCTAGGACCTGTTTGCCTTGGGAGACCCTACCAGGGGCATGAATTCCCCAACAACTTAGCTCCTAGGCTCTTTGGGACACACAAACCCCTCTACCACAATAAGGTGGCAGCTCAGGGAGGGGAGCCAGTCCTGAACCACAGATGTCATCAGAGTCTTAATTGAACCAGGTAGAAAAAGAACTGGACCATCGTGGTCTAAGGGGTCCATAGACCTTTTTCTGTTAGTAAATCCAGGTCCCAGAGTCTGGAGGAGGATCAGAGAGGTCCAGAATCCTTCAGGTCTTGAAGTCCAGTGTTTCCAGTCTCTACAGTTAGTGATGGTTTGGGGTGCCTGATGGTCCACTGGTCTTTATCAAGTCCAGAGTCCACACTGTCAGCCATCTACCAGGAGGTTTTAGAGTCCTCCATGAATCTTTATGGAGATCCAGATCTCCTTTCCACCGTCCCACAGTGAAACCAGAACTGCCAGAAACTGGTTTACTGACCACGGTAGTACTGGGCTTGATGGGCCAGCCAACTGGTCTGGCCTGAACCTTATGGAGGATCTCTGGGAGATAAGAGACCCCAGACTCGATAGTCCAGACCAGCTGAAGGCTGCTATCAGAGAACCTGGACTTCACAACCCCCCAGCAGGATCACGGACTGATCGGCTCCATGACATGAGCAGAGACGCAGGACTTCATGAGAAAGGAGGTCAGACCAAGTACTGAGAGATAAAGGGGGAGGATTTAGCAAGAGGTCCAGATTTCTAGATCATGAATCCTGTTTTAGACTGATGTTAGTCATGTTCTAAGATTTTTGTGAGCTGTGAGCCATCATCATCCAGATTAAAACATATGGAGGTTTCATGTATGAATTTAAATAATCTGTTTTTTAGATGCACCTGTATTTGCATCAGAATATGAAAGCATTGTAAACTGAATTGCTTTAAGGCATGTGGTTTTGACCGTTCTCATCAGGTTTTCTGGCTGCGGACTCTCAAAGACTCACTGTGAAGTTGTGTCTTCAGCCCTGAAGTCCAACCCCTCCCATCTTAGAGAGCTGGACCTGAGCAAAAACAATCTACAGGATTCAGGAGTGACCTTCTTGTGTGCTGGACTGGAGAGTCCAAACTGTAGGCTGGAAACTCTGAGGTTAGTTCATGTGTTTAGCTCTGAATTCATCATACAGTCTATGGGCTTCAACTCAGCTCAACAGTTAAGCGCCACACTTGCATTTTCACCACACAAAGTCTTCAATTCTAGAACATCATGTCTTTCTCTGTCATACTTATTTTCTGCACTCTTAAAATTATTGGACCATTAACTGAGGGTGGAAAGGATGCAAATTCAGACTCAGAAGATTTGTGTTTTACAAGGATGTTGCCTGTCCAGCCCCATTTTACAGACACTGTGAAAGTTCTAGTGAGCCAAACTGTGAATGCAGCAGGTCATACTGTACTTTGATTTATCCCCAGTGAAAGCAGGGATGTTCACTGTTGACCTGGAGTTAAGATGCATGAGAAAAGCTTCACCAGTCTTCCTCTTGCTGTATGTTTTATCGTATATCTAATGGATAGAAAGACAAAAACAGGTGTAACTAGATCAAAATGTAATTTCAGCTGAAATTGCATAGGGATGCTGAGAGCTGAACTGTGGAAGAACTGCTGAAAATAGCTGAAAAAGCTAAAAATAGCATAACATAACTAAATAGAATAAAATAGCTGAAAATAGCATAACAGCAGAAAATAGCAGAAAATAACATATAAATAGCAAAAAAAGCATAAAAATGGTTGAAAAGTGCATAAAAGCTGAAGAGTGCAATACCTGATTAGTGAAAAATGTAAAAAAAAAAAAAAAAACATTTAAAATGAGAGCCATTTAGAATTTTTACTCAAGGTTTACACTTAAGCACATTGTTTTATAATATTGTTCAGATAAGTGCTTTAAAACGATAAATTAAAGCCTCTTTTATGTGACAGTTTCAGAGTGTTGATGCGTGACGTGTGTGTCTGACAGGCTCCCAGGTTGCTATGGTGATCAAAGCCTGTATTACATCATAGCTAATCAGTCACAGCTGAGATCAAAGCTAATTAGTCAGTGAAGAACTGAGTTTAGTGGTCAGAACATGCACTCAAACAAAATCAATTTAAGCTGTACTTGTGAAAACTAGCAGAAAACCAAAGGCATCGTGAGAATCAGCAGAAGTTGCTGAACACCATGATATGTTTTTATGTGTGGGAAGTGAAAAATCATGGTTCAACAGCAAGTTAAAAAAGTGGTTCTGAAAGCTCGCACTCAGAAATCTTCGTTCAACAGTTGTTTCACAGCAGACGGGAGCTGAAGGGATGTCAGTCACGCTCTGAAGGTCATTGTGCCAAAACCGTTGATCCTTTTGACCTCAAATCTTTGTTTGTGAGCAAGAGAAGACGTGTGGCTACATTTCACTGTTTAAATTATAACTGTGGACCAAATATTTTTTCAGGAGAGCAGTTGTTCAGAAGTTCTGCCTCTTCTCACAACTCCTCTCCTGCACTCAAGCGATGATGTCATCACTCTAAGTCTCTCCATCTACTCCATGAGAGAGCCAAAATCTTCATAAAGTTTGATCAGCAAAAAGCTAAATAGTTTAAAAAAGTATTAATAGTATAAAAAAATAATGTAAATAGCTGAAATGAGCACAAGAAGCTGAAGAGTATGACAGGAGAAGAGTGAAAATAGCCCAAGGAACGCCAGAATTATGAGGAGTTGAAAAAAGAGCAGATTTGTGAAATTTTGCCATCCGTTTAACATCGTTAAACATTTTAAATATTTTAAAAATTATAAATGTTAGAAATGAGAAAAGTCACAGAAATCAAATGATGAAGAAACAGAATTTTTAAAAGTTTAAACATGATGATATGGCAAAGTATGAAGGAGGAGATATCATTACTGTGGATGCTTACTCAGCATCCCCACTAATGATGTATGACTATTCCCACGTCGTTACATTACCCATCCAGGACTACTGGTAAAAGGCCAAGTGCTTCCACAGGCACACATGGTTTGTTTTGAATGATGTCTTCATTATTTATTCTTTATTCAGTTTGACTCGCTGCAGGATGTCAGAGGTCAGCTGTTCTTCTTTGGCCTCAGCGCTGAAGTCCAACCCTTCCAACCTGAGAGTGCTGGATCTGCGTGGAAACAGCCTGCAGGATTCAGGAGTGGGGGAACTGTGTGGTTTTCTGGCTGACTCACATTGTAGACTGGAAACTCTGAGGTCAGAAACCTTTTTTTGTGCTCTACTTTAAATGTAAATTCAGTGAACTAATTATGTACTCCTGTTTTTAACTGAATAGTTATTGGAAAGCAATGTTAAGAAACAGTTCCAAACCTCACAAGAATAAGAACACTTCTAACCTTCTACCATTCTAACATTTCCTTTTGGGTGTTATTGATTAAAAAACTTCTCCAATAAAATAGATTTAAATCTTGATATTTCAGAGTGGTCATAGGGATTTTGGAAGTGGGGTTGTATGAGGAAACTATCAATAGTAAGTATGGCAGCCATCTGCCTCTCTACTCATAAACCCGTCAGAGTGCTGAGATGGACGCTAGGATATATGTAATCAGGCCTTTTACTGAAATATCCATGTTCATTTATGATTCTTTCATCCAAGGGGCCAGGTTGACCAAATGATCATGTGGTTGGTACCTACCATTGAGAAGAACTTCTTACGGCCCCACTCCAAACACACCGATCTGTCTTTATGAACAAACAGCATGTCGCCAAAGGAAATGATGGGGTCCTTTATTTATTGATTTATTTTCTCTTACAGCCTCTGATCTGTATCCTACTGGCTACTAAGATTCAGAGTATCCATTTTATTTCTTATTAAAAAAGTCATGATTTCAGGCCATGTTTGTAGGTCATGTGATTTATGTTTAGTTTATGTTTTTACCTTCAGATTGACAGCCTGCAGTTTGTCGGGGATCAGCTGTTCTTCTCTGGCCTCGGCTCTAACATCCAACCCCTCACATCTGAGAGAGCTGGAGCTGAGCGATAACAACCTGCAGGATTCAGGAGTGGAAAGGCTTTCTCATTTTCTTTCCAGTCCAAACTGTAAACTGGAAAATCTGAGGTCAGTTTACTGTTTGACAAACCTTCACCTTACAAATGTTTAACTTCAGTATTAATGCTTTCTGTAACTTCTCATGGGGTCATGTTCCTTTAACTGCATTCAATCTGATGTTATTTAAGAAGCTTACTGATCAGATCAAATTCACTTTCAGCTTAACCTCTGACATTGAATCATGAATGGATGTTTGCACCCTGTGTTCCCTGTTAGATTGAGGGACTCTACTTTGTCAGAGGTCAGCTGTTCTTCTCTGGCCTCAGTCCTGAAGAGCGACCCCTCCCATCTGAGAGAGCTGGAGCTGAGCTTCAACAATCTTCAGGATTCAGGAGTGAAGTTCTTGTGTACTGGTCTGGAGAGTCCACACTGTACATTGGACACCTTGAGGTGAGATGCTACTTTTGGAACAAATGCGCTAAAAAAAACATGATGATTATAGAAGGACTAAACTGACAATGACTAAAACTAGACTAAGACTAACAAAAATAGATCTGTGATGACTAAAACTAGACTAAGACTAACAAAAATAGATCTGTGATGACTAAAACTAGACTGAGACTAACAAAAATAGATCTGTGATGACTAAAACTAGACTGAGACTAACAAAAATAGATCTGCGATGACTAAAACTAGACTGAGACTAACAAAAATAGATCTGCGATGACTAAAACTAGACTGAGACTAACAAAAATAGATCTGCGATGACTAAAACTAGACTGAGACTAACAAAAATAGATCTGTGATGACTAAAACTAGACTGAGACTAACAAAAATAGATCTGCGATGACTAAAACTAGACTGAGACTAACAAAAATAGATCTGTGATGACTAAAACTAGACTGAGACTAACAAAAATAGATCTGCGACGACTAAAACTAGACTGAGACTAACAAAAATAGATCTGTGACGACTAAAACTAGACTGAGACTAACAAAAATAGATCTGTGATGACTAAAACTAGACTGAGACTAAAAAGGACAGAAATGACTAAAATGGAACCAATGGTTCATTTAAAAACTAAAATTAAAAATAGCTGCCAGAATTCACACTGGCTCCATTACAGCATCCCACCCTGTGTTTACACAAAATACTGTGGCTCCTTAGCCACATACAAGCTTTTTTTAAAGATTGCATCTATTTTAGCATTTAGAGTAAGACATGAGGCTATTCATTTCTGCGCTGTTTGACATCTTCGTTTGTTTGATATCCTCCTTTTGTCTCATGTTTAATCCGCCACAGGCTGTACCAGTTATCACTGACAGCTTTACATAACACTGGACGGAGCAAATGATGAGCTTCACAGCTGTCTGTTGAACATAATAAATGAGGAAAACCTAGAATAATAAAGCTGGAACTTGGTGCTTTTGTACTGATGAACCAAACCTGTACTGATCAGTGAACCGTTACACTCCTAGTAGTGACTGAAAGAGTGGGATTATGGTCATAAGCAGTAAATAACTTTCTCCCAAGCCTTAAAGGTAGGATGAGGAACTCACACATCTGGAACAGGTTTGGAGTGGAGTCAGTGCTCCTTCACACTCAGTGGAATTGAATGGAGCCAGTTGATTAGGCTCCTCATAGTCACATCCCTGTTGGGGTCTTCTAGACATATCTAACTGGTTGGAGACCTAGGGATGGACCCATAGCATGTTGCCTACTTTTCTACATGGTGCTATACAGCCAGTTAACCTAGCAACGAAATGAGTCAGCGAGGAAGTCAAAGCCTCACCAGCATTTAGACAGAGGAATACATTTATCAGAAGGTTTTCACAACTAAAATACACAAGTCAACAAACTGGTGAATCAGTACATGAACAAGAGGGGCTTCCACAGCTCTGGGTTAGGGTTAGCTTCCACGCAAACTGATGTTCGATGGCATCATGAAAGTTTAGTTTTTATTAAAGACATACCTCATGAGTATTCAACATCTGACTCAACTGTGGCCTAACAGGAAAGAAGCTGAGGGTCAACAGTTTCACTCAGAGTATGACGGGACGTCCTGTTACCAGAGAAGCTCTGACAGCTGGGTGTGAAAGTAGAGAGCAGCTCTCTGAAAGTGGAGCTTCTAGTGATGACAAGGACAGATTCCCCTGGTTCATCCAGCTGGATCAAACTCTGAGACTAAAACTGTAGATGTAGTCCATGTTGGAGAGACCTAGAACTATAGCTCAGCTGGTGAGACTGTATCAGCCTGTGGCTATTTTATGCTAATCAGTGCCTGGGCACCAAAAACAGTACAACGACCATACTGGATTCCCAACGATCATTTGTAATAAAAACAATGCTTAATAGCTGTATGAGCACCACAGCTACTGCTGTTTACACCACAGCTCCTGGAGTTTGATGAGACTACCGGGGAATCTGTTGCACTTGCAGGCTCAAATCTGTTCTCATTGCAGATGAACCGGTCCGGACTGAAAGCTAAGACCACCACTCCCAAATGATCTCAGCTCTGTTGTTTGGTTTAGAAATAGAATTTGATGATTGTGTTTACTTAGGTGCAAACAAACTGGGCCAAAAAGGGGGAAGACTTATTTTCTAAAATCACCTGTCCAACAGATTCAGGTGTGAAAGCCTCAAGTCTGTCTAACCTGCTTCATGCTGACATTTCTGTTATTGCTATTGTGTAAAATATTCATAGTTGAGACCTTTTGTAGATCTGAAAATAGTATTCATGGATTTAATTTAAAGATAAAAAATTGTAACTGTAATTTTTGAAATCATCTTATCCAGGCTGAGTCGCTGCAGTCTGTCAGAGATCAGCTGTTCTTCTTTGGCCTCAGCTCTGAAGTCCAACCCCTCCCATCTGAGAGAGCTGGACCTGAGCTACAACAGTCTAAAGGATTCAGGAGTGAAGTTTCTGTGTGCTTTTCTGGAGAGTCCACCCTGCAGGCTGCAGACTCTGAGGTCAGCTACTATTTTTGGGATTTAATGATGATTAAAATGAAAGTTCTGTATTGACTGTTTTCTTGGTGGTCATATGACTTGGCATGATAAAGTTTGTTTGTATGTTATGATGGAAATGTAGTACAAAAACATGGGCATTTATCCAGGATCTCAATAATACCAGATACAGCTCAAAGTAAATCAAATGTAATCATGATAATTAAAACAACAATGATGTGGTACTAGACTATATTTCAGTACTTTCAGACAGGAAAGTTATGAATCAGTACTGCTGAGTAAATACTGAGTAGAGGTGTGGGATATATATGTGGTACATGTGTTTGTCTAGACCCGTGGAACTCAACCCTGCTCCACCAAAGAGTTAAACTGTTGAAAAACGCCTTCACAAGAGCCACAATCTAAATGGTGAAAAGTGGCCAAAACTGATAAAAATGGCTATAAAACAAGTTGGCAACAAGGGGCAAAAAGGGGCAAAGTAGGCATAAAGTAGGTTGAAAGTGGAAAAACGGAGAAAAGTGGCAGAATGGGGCAGAAAGTGGCAAAAATGGGTGAGAAGTTACCAAAAAATGAGTTACAGGTGGAGAAAAATGGCCTAAAAACAGCAAAAACATGGCAAAAAATGAATGGAAAAGTGACTAAAATAGGCAAAAATGTGGGAAAATGGTAAAAAAAAAAAAAACAGCGAAGAGTGGCAATAATCCTGAAAACAGTGGCATTTCATGGCAAAATGCAGTGAAAAAATGGGCAAAAAAGGGGAAAAAAAGGAAAAAATTGCAAATAGCAAAAAGCAGGGTAAAAGAGACCAAAAAACTGGTGGCAAAAATGGGATAGGAGCATTAAAAATGGGCAACAAATGATGGCAAAAGTGGGCTTTAAAAATTAAAGTCAACCGTATTAATGTGGGGACTCAAACTGATTAATGTGACTTCCAGTGGATAGTTTCTGAGGTCATAGTTTCCCTTTATAAAGGCTTTCTTGGGGAATAATACTTCAAATGAGGACACAGAAGAGCCACATGTTTAGTATCACTGGTATTTCTGCTGTTAGTTATTGATGATGTGAAGAGGAGTTTGGCTTTTATGGTGACATTAGGATGATATGTGAAGAAGGATGTCTAATGGCACATCCCAGATAAATGAGTACTGTTGATCTGCATTCTATAGCTGAACTGAGCTGACTACATTGCTTTATACCTTCATCACTGATTCTTCATCCAGATTGTGGGGCTGCAGTCTGTCAGAGATCAGCTGTTCTTCTCTGGCCTCAGCTCTGAAGGTCAACCCCTCCCATCTGAGAGAGCTGGAGCTGTGGGAGAACAACATCAAGGGATCAGACCTGAAGTTGCTGTTTGATCTGGTGGAGAGTCCTCACTTCAGACTGAAGACTCTGAGGTTAGTAGATTAGTGCATATCGGCTGGCTCTTATTTTAAACTCAGAGATGTGTGCTGCTCATGGAAAAAGAATGAAAGCCTGTTATTTCCCGGAATCTCAGGCTGTCAGCTGTTTGAGACACAGGCGATCCAAAAACCTTCACCTGTCTACAAAATTACATCAACCATGATGCAGCCATGTACAGCTGACACATCCATAACTCATCTTTGTTTTATATTTGAAACAGACACAGAACAAACTGCGGGGGCAGTGTTGAGCCATGTAGACAGCAGTTTAACTCAGAGCAGCGGCACAGTGAAGAAGAATCATTTGACAAATAGCGCTTCATCATTTTCAGAGGAAATACGGCCCAGTATTCTTAAAGTTTTTAAAGGGTACAAACCAGTACATGATGTTAGCTCACCTGAGCTCACAGCTGGGCAGAGGACGGACTGTTCTCTCTGCAGGACTGTGATGTCATAATCTATGATAGAACAGACATGAGCGTGAGGGCGGGCACGCTTTAATGCACAGATCTATGATAGAACAGACGTGAGCGTGAGGGCGGGCACGCTTTAATGCACAGATCTATGATAGAACAGACGTGAGCGTGAGGGCGGGCACGCTTTAATGCACAGATCTATGATAGAACAGACGTGAGCGTGAGGGCGGGGACGCTTAAATGCACAGATCTATGATAGAACAGACGTGAGCGTGAGGGCGGGCACGCTTTAATGCACAGATCTATGATAGAACAGACGTGAGCGTGAGGGTGGCCACCTTTAAATGCACAGATCTATGATAGAACAGACGTGAGCGTGAGGGCGGGGATGCTGACATGCACAGATCTATGATAGAACAGACGTGAGCGTGAGGGTGGCCACCTTTAAATGCACAGATCTATGATAGAACAGACGTGAGCGTGAGGGCGGGAACGCTTAAATGCACAGATCTATGATAGAACAGACGTGAGCGTGAGGGCGGGGACGCTTAAATGCACAGATCTATGATAGAACAGACGTGAGCGTGAGGGCGGGAACGCTTTAATGCACAGATCTATGATAGAACAGACGTGAGCGTGAGGGCGGCCACCTTTAAATGCACAGATCTATGATAGAGCAGACGTGAGCGTGAGGGCGGCCACCTTTAAATGCACAGATCTATGATAGAACAGACGTGATTGTGAGGGCGGGGACACATAAATGCACAGATCTATGATAGAACAGACGTGAGCGTGAGGGCGGGGACACATAAATGCACAGATCTATGATAGAACAGACGTGATTGTGGGGGCGGGGACACATAAATGCACAGATCTATGATAGAACAGACGTGATCGTGAGGGAGGGGACACATAAATGCACAGATCTATGATAGAACAGACGTGATCGTGAGGGTGGGGACACATAAATGCACAGATCTATGATAGAACAGACGTGAGCGTGAGGGCGGGGACACTTAAATGCACAGATCTATGATAGAACAGACGTGAGCGTGAGGGCAGCCACCTTTTAATGCACAGATCTATGATAGAACAGACGTGAGCGTGAGGGCGGCCACGCTGACATGCACAGATCTATGATAGAACTGACGTGAGCGTGAGGGCGGGAACGCTTAAATGCACAGATCTATGATAGAACAGACGTGAGCGTGAGGGCGGGCACGCTTTAATGCACAGATCTATGATAGAACAGACGTGAGCGTGAGGGCGGGGACGCTTAAATGCACAGATCTATGATAGAACAGACGTGAGCGTGAGGGCGGGCACGCTTAAATGCACAGATCTATGATAGAACAGACGTGAGCGTGAGGGTGGCCACCTTTAAATGCACAGATCTATGATAGAACAGACGTGAGCGTGAGGGCGGGAACGCTTAAATGCACAGATCTATGATAGAACAGACGTGAGCGTGAGGGCGGGCACGCTTTAATGCACAGATCTATGATAGAACAGACGTGAGCGTGAGGGCGGGAACGCTTAAATGCACAGATCTATGATAGAACAGACGTGAGCGTGAGGGCGGGCACGCTTTAATGCACAGATCTATGATAGAACAGACGTGAGCGTGAGGGCGGGAACGCTTTAATGCACAGATCTATGATAGAACAGGCGTGGCGTGAGGGCGAACGCAAATGCACAGATCTATGATAGAACAGACGTGAGCGTGAGGGCGGCCACCTTTAAATGCACAGATCTATGATAGAACAGACGTGAGCATGAGGGCGGGGACGCTTAAATGCACAGATCTATGATAGAACAGACGTGATCGTGAGGGCGGGGACACATAAATGCACAGATCTATGATAGAACAGACGTGAGCGTGAGGGAGGGGACACATAAATGCACAGATCTATGATAGAACAGACGTGAGCGTGAGGGCGGGACGCTTAAATGCACAGATCTATGATAGAGCAGACGTGAGCGTGAGGGCGGCCACCTTTAAATGCACAGACCTATGATAGACCAGACGTGAGCGTGAGGGCGGGGATGCTTAAATGCACAGATCTATGATAGAGCAGACGTGAGCGTGAGGGCGGCCACCTTTAAATGCACAGATCTATGATAGAACAGACGTGAGCGTGAGGGCGGCCACGCTGACATGCACAGATCTATGATAGAACAGACGTGAGCGTGAGGGCGGCCACGCTGACATGCACAGATCTATGATAGAACAGACGTGAGCGTGAGGGCGGGGATGCTGACATGCACAGATCTATGATAGAACAGACGTGAGCGTGAGGGCGGGCACGCTTTAATGCACAGATCTATGATAGAACAGACATGAGCGTGAGGGCGGCCACGCTGACATGCACAGATCTATGATAGAGCAGACGTGAGCGTGAGGGCGGGGACGCTTAAATGCACAGATCTATGATAGAACAGACGTGAGCGTGAGGGCGGCCACGCTTTAAATGCACAGATCTATGATAGAACAGACGTGAGCGTGAGGGCGGCCACCTTTAAATGCACAGATCTATGATAGAACAGACGTGAGCGTGAGGGCGGCCACGCTGACATGCACAGATCTATGATAGAGCAGACGTGAGCGTGAGGGCGGGGACGCTTAAATGCACAGATCTATGATAGAACAGACGTGAGCGTGAGGGCGGCCACGCTGACATGCACAGATCTATGATAGAACAGACGTGGCGTGAGGCGCCACGCTGACATGCACAGATCTATGATAGAACAGGACGTGAGGCGTGAGGGCGGCCACGCTGACATGCACAGATCTATGATAGAACAGGCGTGGCGTGAGGCGGGGATGCTGACATGCACAGATCTATGATAGAACAGGACGTGGCGTGAGGGCGGCCACGCTGACATGCACAGATCTATGATAGAGCAGACGTGAGCGTGAGGGCGGCCACCTTTAAATGCACAGATCTATGATAGAACAGACGTGAGCGTGAGGGCGGCCACGCTGACATGCACAGATCTATGATAGAACAGACGTGAGCGTGAGGGCGGGCACGCTTAAATGCACAGATCTATGATAGAACAGACGTGAGCGTGAGGGCGGCCACGCTGTAATGCACAGATCTATGATAGAACAGACATGAGCGTGAGGGCGGGCACGCTTTAAATGCACAGATCTATGATAGAACAGACGTGAGCGTGAGGGCGGCCACGCTGACATGCACAGATCTATGATAGAACAGACGTGAGCGTGAGGGCGGCCACCTTTAAATGCACAGATCTATGATAGAACAGACGTGAGCGTGAGGGCGGCCACCTTTAAATGCACAGATCTATGATAGAACAGACGTGAGCGTGAGGGCGGGGACGCTTAAATGCACAGATCTATGATAGAGCAGACGTGAGCGTGAGGGCGGCCACGCTGACATGCACAGATCTATGATAGAACAGACGTGAGCGTGAGGGCGGCCACCTTTAAATGCACAGATCTATGATAGAACAGACGTGAGCGTGAGGGCGGGGACGCTTAAATGCACAGATCTATGATAGAACAGACGTGAGCGTGAGGGCGGGGATGCTGACATGCACAGATCTATGATAGAACAGACGTGAGCGTGAGGGCGGGGATGCTGACATGCACAGATCTATGATAGAACAGACGTGAGCGTGAGGGCGGCCACGCTGACATGCACAGATCTATGATAGAACAGACGTGAGCGTGAGGGCGGGGACACATAAATGCACAGATCTATGATAGAACAGACGTGATCGTGAGGGAGGGGACACATAAATGCACAGATCTATGATAGAACAGACGTGAGCGTGAGGGCGGGGACACATAAATGCACAGATCTATGATAGAACAGACGTGAGCGTGAGGGCGGCCACCTTTAAATGCACAGATCTATGATAGAACAGACGTGAGCGTGAGGGCGGGCACGCTTTAATGCACAGATCTATGATAGAGCAGACGTGAGCATGAGGGCGGGAACGCTTAAATGCACAGATCTATGATAGAACAGACGTGAGCGTGAGGGCGGGGACACATAAATGCACAGATCTATGATAGAACAGACGTGAGCGTGAGGGCGGGGACGCTTAAATGCACAGATCTATGATAGAACAGACGTGATCGTGAGGGCGGGGACACATAAATGCACAGATCTATGATAGAACAGACGTGAGCGTGAGGGAGGGGACACATAAATGCACAGATCTATGATAGAACAGACGTGAGCGTGAGGGCGGGATGCTTAAATGCACAGATCTATGATAGAACAGACGTGAGCGTGAGGGCGGGATGCTTAAATGCACAGATCTATGATAGAGCAGACGTGAGCGTGAGGGCGGCCACCTTTAAATGCACAGATCTATGATAGAACAGACGTGAGCGTGAGGGCGCCACGCTTACACGCACTGATCTATGATAGAACAGACGTGAGCGTGAGGGCGGCCACGCTGACATGCACAGATCTATGATAGAACAGACGTGAGCGTGAGGGCTGGCACGCTTTAATGCACAGATCTATGATAGAACAGACGTGAGCGTGAGGGCGGCCACGCTGACATGCACAGATCTATGATAGAACAGACGTGAGCGTGAGGGCGGGCACGCTTTAATGCACAGATCTATGATAGAACAGACGTGAGCGTGAGGGCGGCCACGCTGACATGCACAGATCTATGATAGAACAGGACGTGAGCGTGAGGGCGGCACGCTTTAAATGCACAGATATATTATAGAACTGACGTGAGCGTGAGGGCGGGGACGCTTAAATGCACAGATCTATGATAGAGCAGACGTGAGCGTGAGGGCGGGGACGCTTAAATGCACAGATCTATGATAGAGCAGACGTGAGGGCGGCCACCTTTAAATGCACAGATCTATGATAGAACAGACGTGAGCGTGAGGGCAGCCACGCTGACATGCACAGATCTATGATAGAACAGACGTGAGCGTGAGGGCGGCCACGCTGACATGCACAGATCTATGATAGAACAGACGTGAGCGTGAGGGCGGCCACCTTTAAATGCACAGATCTATGATAGAACAGACGTGAGCGTGAGGGCGGCCACCTTTAAATGCACAGATCTATGATAGAACAGACGTGAGCGTGAGGGCGCCACCTTTAAATGCACAGATCTATGATAGAACAGGACGTGAGCGTGAGGGCGGGACGCTTAAATGCACAGATCTATGATAGAGCAGACGTGAGCGTGAGGGCGGCCACGCTGACATGCACAGATCTATGATAGAGCAGACGTGAGCGTGAGGGCGGCCACGCTGACATGCACAGATCTATGATAGAACAGACGTGAGCGTGAGGGCAGCCACGCTGACATGCACAGATCTATGATAGAACAGACGTGAGCGTGAGGGCAGGAACGCTTAAATGCACAGATCTATGATAGAGCAGACGTGAGCGTGAGGGCGGGGACGCTTAAATGCACAGATCTATGATAGAGCAGACTTTATCGTGAGTGAGGAAACGCTTAAATGCACAGATCTATGATAGAACAGACGTGGCGTGAGGGCGGGACGCAAATGCACAGATCTATGATAGAGCAGACGTGAGCGTGAGGGTGGCCACGCTGACATGCACAGATCTATGATAGAGCAGACGTGAGCGTGAGGGCGGGGATGCTGACATGCACAGATCTATGATAGAACAGACGTGAGCTTGAGGGCGGGGATGCTGACATGCACAGATCTATGATAGAACAGACGTGAGCGTGAGGGCGGGGACGCTTAAATGCACAGATCTATGATAGAGCAGACGTGAGCGTGAGGGCGGGGACGCTTAAATGCACAGATCTATGATAGAGCAGACGTGAGCGTGAGGGCGGGGACGCTGACATGCACAGATCTATGATAGAGCAGACGTGAGCGTGAGGGCGGGGATGCTGACATGCACAGATCTATGATAGAGCAGACGTGAGCGTGAGGGCGGGGATGCTGACATGCACAGATCTATGATAGAACAGACGTGAGCGTGAGGGCGGCCACCTTTAAATGCACAGATCTATGATAGAACAGACGTGAGCGTGAGGGCGGCCACCTTTAAATGCACAGATCTATGATAGAACAGACGTGAGCGTGAGGGGCCACCTTTAAATGCACAGATCTATGATAGAACAGACGCGTGGCGTGAGGGCGGGACGCTTAAATGCACAGAGCTATGATAGAACAGACGTGAGCGTGAGGGCGCCACGCTGACATGCACAGATCTATGATAGAACAGGACGTGAGCGTGAGGGCGGGACGCAAATGCACAGATCTATGATAGAACAGACGTGAGCGTGAGGGCGGCCACGCTGACATGCACAGATCTATGATAGAACAGACGTGAGCGTGAGGGCGGGGACGCTTAAATGCACAGATCTATGATAGAACAGACGTGAGCGTGAGGGCGGGGATGCTGACATGCACAGATCTATGATAGAACAGACGTGAGCGTGAGGGCGGCCACGCTGACATGCACAGATCTATGATAGAACAGACGTGAGCGTGAGGGAGGGGACACATAAATGCACAGATCTATGATAGAACAGACGTGAGCGTGAGGGCGAGGATGCTGACACGCACAGATCTATGATAGAACAGACGTGAGTGTGAGGGCGGCCACCTTTAAATGCACAGATCTATGATAGAACAGACGTGAGCATGAGGGCGGCCACGCTGACATGCACAGATCTATGATAGAACAGACGTGAGCGTGAGGGCGGCCACGCTGACATGCACAGATCTATGATAGAACAGACGTGAGCGTGAGGGCGGCACGCTTTAAATGCACAGATCTATGATAGAACAGACGTGAGCGTGAGGGCGGGCACCTTTAAATGCACAGATCTATGATAGAACAGACGTGAGCATGAGGGCGGGGACGCTTAAATGCACAGATCTATGATAGAACAGACGTGAGCGTGAGGGCGGGGACGCTTAAATGCACAGATCTATGATAGAACAGACGTGAGCATGAGGGCGGGGACGCTTAAATGCACAGATCTATGATAGAACAGACGTGATCGTGAGGGCGGGGACACATAAATGCACAGATCTATGATAGAACAGACGTGAGCGTGAGGGCGGGAACGCTTAAATGCACAGATCTATGATAGAACAGACGTGAGCGTGAGGGCGGCCACCTTTAAATGCACAGATCTATGATAGAACAGACGTGAGCATGAGGGCGGGAACGCTTAAATGCACAGATCTATGATAGAACAGACGTGATCGTGAGGGCGGGGACACATAAATGCACAGATCTATGATAGAACAGACGTGAGCATGAGGGCGGGGACGCTTAAATGCACAGATCTATGATAGAACAGACGTGAGCGTGAGGGCGGGATGCTTAAATGCACAGATCTATGATAGAACAGACGTGAGCGTGAGGGCGGGGATGCTTAAATGCACAGATCTATGATAGAGCAGACGTGAGCGTGAGGGCGGCCACCTTTAAATGCACAGATCTATGATAGAACAGACGTGAGCGTGAGGGCGGCCACGCTGACATGCACAGATCTATGATAGAACAGACGTGAGCGTGAGGGCGGGGATGCTGACATGCACAGATCTATGATAGAACAGACGTGAGCGTGAGGCGCCACGCCCATGCACAGATCTATGATAGAACAGACGTGAGCGTGAGGGCGGGCACGCTTTAATGCACAGATCTATGATAGAACAGACGTGAGCGTGAGGGCGGCCACGCTGACATGCACAGATCTATGATAGAACAGACGTGAGCGTGAGGGCGGGCACGCTTTAAATGCACAGATCTATGATAGAACAGACGTGAGCGTGAGGGCAGCCACCTTTAAATGCACAGATCTATGATAGAACAGACGTGAGCGTGAGGGCGGCCACCTTTAAATGCACAGATCTATGATAGAACAGACGTGAGCGTGAGGGCGGGGACGCTTAAATGCACAGATCTATGATAGAGCAGACGTGAGCGTGAGGGCGGGGACGCTTAAATGCACAGATCTATGATAGAACAGACGTGAGCGTGAGGGCGGCCACGCTGACATGCACAGATCTATGATAGAACAGACGTGAGCGTGAGGGCGGCCACGCTGACATGCACAGATCTATGATAGAGCAGACGTGAGCGTGAGGGCGGCCACGCTGACATGCACAGATCTATGATAGAGCAGACGTGAGCGTGAGGGCGGCCACCTTTAAATGCACAGATCTATGATAGAACAGACGTGAGCGTGAGGGCAGCCACGCTGACATGCACAGATCTATGATAGAACAGACGTGAGCGTGAGGGCGGCCACGCTGACATGCACAGATCTATGATAGAACAGATGTGAGCGTGAGGGCGGGCACGCTTTAAATGCACAGATCTATGATAGAACAGACGTGAGCGTGAGGGCGGCCACCTTTAAATGCACAGATCTATGATAGAACAGACGTGAGCGTGAGGGCAGCCACCTTTAAATGCACAGATCTATGATAGAACAGACGTGAGCGTGAGGGCGGCCACCTTTAAATGCACAGATCTATGATAGAACAGACGTGAGCGTGAGGGCGGGGACGCTTAAATGCACAGATCTATGATAGAGCAGACGTGAGCGTGAGGGCGGCCACGCTGACATGCACAGATCTATGATAGAACAGACGTGAGCGTGAGGGCGGCCACGCTGACATGCACAGATCTATGATAGAACAGACGTGAGCGTGAGGGCGGGGACGCTTAAATGCACAGATCTATGATAGAACAGACGTGAGCGTGAGGGCGGGGATGCTGACATGCACAGATCTATGATAGAACAGACGTGAGCGTGAGGGAGGCCACGCTTACATGCACAGATCTATGATAGAGCAGACGTGAGGGCGGCCACCTTTAAATGCACAGATCTATGATAGAACAGACGTGAGCGTGAGGGCAGCCACGCTGACATGCACAGATCTATGATAGAACAGACGTGAGCGTGAGGGCGGCCACGCTGACATGCACAGATCTATGATAGAACAGACGTGAGCGTGAGGGCGGGGATGCTGACATGCACAGATCTATGATAGAACAGACGTGAGCGTGAGGGCGGGGATGCTGACATGCACAGATCTATGATAGAACAGACGTGAGCGTGAGGGCGGCCACGCTGACATGCACAGATCTATGATAGAACAGACGTGAGCATGAGGGCGGCCACGCTGACATGCACAGATCTATGATAGAACAGACGTGAGCGTGAGGGCGGCCACGCTGACATGCACAGATCTATGATAGAACAGACGTGAGCGTGAGGGCGGGGACGCTTAAATGCACAGATCTATGATAGAGCAGACGTGAGCGTGAGGGCGGCCACCTTTAAATGCACAGATCTATGATAGAACAGACGTGAGCGTGAGGGCGGCCACCTTTAAATGCACAGATCTATGATAGAACAGACGTGAGCGTGAGGGCGGCCACCTTTAAATGCACAGATCTATGATAGAGCAGACGTGAGCATGAGGGCGGGAACGCTTAAATGCACAGATCTATGATAGAACAGACGTGATCGTGAGGGCGGGGACACATAAATGCACAGATCTATGATAGAACAGACGTGAGCATGAGGGCGGGGACGCTTAAATGCACAGATCTATGATAGAACAGACGTGAGCGTGAGGGCGGGATGCTTAAATGCACAGATCTATGATAGAACAGACGTGAGCGTGAGGGCGGGGATGCTTAAATGCACAGATCTATGATAGAGCAGACGTGAGCGTGAGGGCGGCCACCTTTAAATGCACAGATCTATGATAGAACAGACGTGAGCGTGAGGGCGGCCACGCTGACATGCACAGATCTATGATAGAACAGACGTGAGCGTGAGGGCGGCCACGCTGACATGCACAGATCTATGATAGAACAGACGTGAGCGTGAGGGCGGCCACGCTGACATGCACAGATCTATGATAGAACAGACGTGAGCGTGAGGGCGGCCACGCTTAAATGCACAGATCTATGATAGAGCAGACGTGAGCGTGAGGGCGGCCACCTTTAAATGCACAGATCTATGATAGAACAGACGTGAGCGTGAGGGCAGCCACCTTTAAATGCACAGATCTATGATAGAACAGACGTGAGCGTGAGGGCACCTTTAAATGCACAGATCTATGATAGAACAGACGTGGCGAGCGAGGGCGCCACCTTTAAATGCACAGATCTATGATAGAGCAGGACGTGATCGTGAGGGCGGAACGCTAAATGCACAGATCTATGATAGAACAGACGTGATCGTGAGGGCGGGGACACATAAATGCACAGATCTATGATAGAACAGACGTGAGCGTGAGGGCGGGGACGCTTAAATGCACAGATCTATGATAGAGCAGACGTGAGCGTGAGGGCGGCCACGCTGACATGCACAGATCTATGATAGAGCAGACGTGAGCGTGAGGGCGGCCACGCTGACATGCACAGATCTATGATAGAACAGACGTGAGCGTGAGGGCAGCCACGCTGACATGCACAGATCTATGATAGAACAGACGTGAGCGTGAGGGCAGGAACGCTTAAATGCACAGATCTATGATAGAGCAGACGTGAGCGTGAGGGCGGGGACGCTTAAATGCACAGATCTATGATAGAGCAGACGTGAGCGTGAGGGCGGCCACGCTGACATGCACAGATCTATGATAGAACAGACGTGAGCGTGAGGGCGGGGACGCTTAAATGCACAGATCTATGATAGAGCAGACGTGAGCGTGAGGGTGGCCACGCTGACATGCACAGATCTATGATAGAGCAGACGTGAGCGTGAGGGCGGGGATGCTGACATGCACAGATCTATGATAGAACAGACGTGAGCTTGAGGGCGGGGATGCTGACATGCACAGATCTATGATAGAACAGACGTGAGCGTGAGGGCGGGGACGCTTAAATGCACAGATCTATGATAGAGCAGACGTGAGCGTGAGGGCGGGGACGCTTAAATGCACAGATCTATGATAGAGCAGACGTGAGCGTGAGGGCGGGGACGCTGACATGCACAGATCTATGATAGAGCAGACGTGAGCGTGAGGGCGGGGATGCTGACATGCACAGATCTATGATAGAGCAGACGTGAGCGTGAGGGCTGGGATGCTGACATGCACAGATCTATGATAGAGCAGACGTGAGCGTGAGGGCGGGGATGCTGACATGCACAGATCTATGATAGAACAGACGTGAGCGTGAGGGCGGCCACCTTTAAATGCACAGATCTATGATAGAACAGACGTGAGCGTGAGGGCGGCCACCTTTAAATGCACAGATCTATGATAGAACAGACGTGAGCGTGAGGGCGGCCACCTTTAAATGCACAGATCTATGATAGAACAGACGTGAGCGTGAGGGCGGGGACGCTTAAATGCACAGAGCTATGATAGAACAGACGTGAGCGTGAGGGCGGCCACGCTGACATGCACAGATCTATGATAGAACAGACGTGAGCGTGAGGGCGGGGACGCTTAAATGCACAGATCTATGATAGAACAGACGTGAGCGTGAGGGCGGCCACGCTGACATGCACAGATCTATGATAGAACAGACGTGAGCGTGAGGGCGGGGACGCTTAAATGCACAGATCTATGATAGAACAGACGTGAGCGTGAGGGCGGGGATGCTGACATGCACAGATCTATGATAGAACAGACGTGAGCGTGAGGGCGGCCACGCTGACATGCACAGATCTATGATAGAACAGACGTGAGCGTGAGGGAGGGGACACATAAATGCACAGATCTATGATAGAACAGACGTGAGCGTGAGGGCGAGGATGCTGACACGCACAGATCTATGATAGAACAGACGTGAGCGTGAGGGCGGCCACGCTGACATGCACAGATCTATGATAGAACAGACGTGAGCGTGAGGGAGGGGACACATAAATGCACAGATCTATGATAGAACAGACGTGAGCATGAGGGCGGCCACGCTGACATGCACAGATCTATGATAGAACAGACGTGAGCGTGAGGGCGGCCACGCTGACATGCACAGATCTATGATAGAACAGACGTGAGCGTGAGGGCGGGAACGCTTAAATGCACAGATCTATGATAGAACAGACGTGAGCGTGAGGGCGGCCACCTTTAAATGCACAGATCTATGATAGAACAGACGTGAGCATGAGGGCGGGGACGCTTAAATGCACAGATCTATGATAGAACAGACGTGAGCGTGAGGGCGGGGACGCTTAAATGCACAGATCTATGATAGAACAGACGTGAGCGTGAGGGCGGGGACGCTTAAATGCACAGATCTATGATAGAACAGACGTGAGCGTGAGGGCGGGCACGCTTAAATGCACAGATCTATGATAGAACAGACGTGAGCGTGAGGGCGGGAACGCTTAAATGCACAGATCTATGATAGAACAGACGTGAGCGTGAGGGCGGCCACCTTTAAATGCACAGATCTATGATAGAGCAGACGTGAGCATGAGGGCGGGAACGCTTAAATGCACAGATCTATGATAGAACAGACGTGATCGTGAGGGCGGGGACACATAAATGCACAGATCTATGATAGAACAGACGTGAGCATGAGGGCGGGGACGCTTAAATGCACAGATCTATGATAGAACAGACGTGAGCGTGAGGGCGGGATGCTTAAATGCACAGATCTATGATAGAACAGACGTGAGCGTGAGGGCGGGGATGCTTAAATGCACAGATCTATGATAGAGCAGACGTGAGCGTGAGGGCGGCCACCTTTAAATGCACAGATCTATGATAGAACAGACGTGAGCGTGAGGGCGGCCACGCTGACATGCACAGATCTATGATAGAACAGACGTGAGCGTGAGGGCGGGGATGCTTAAATGCACAGATCTATGATAGAACAGACGTGAGCGTGAGGGCGGCCACGCTGACATGCACAGATCTATGATAGAACAGACGTGAGCGTGAGGGCGGGCACGCTTTAATGCACAGATCTATGATAGAACAGACGTGAGCGTGAGGGCGGCCACGCTGACATGCACAGATCTATGATAGAACAGACGTGAGCGTGAGGGCGGGCACGCTTTAAATGCACAGATCTATGATAGAACAGACGTGAGCGTGAGGGCAGCCACCTTTAAATGCACAGATCTTTGATAGAACAGACGTGAGCGTGAGGGCGGCCACCTTTAAATGCACAGATCTATGATAGAACAGACGTGAGCGTGAGGGCGGGGACGCTTAAATGCACAGATCTATGATAGAGCAGACGTGAGCGTGAGGGCGGGGACGCTTAAATGCACAGATCTATGATAGAACAGACGTGAGCGTGAGGGCGGCCACGCTGACATGCACAGATCTATGATAGAACAGACGTGAGCGTGAGGGCGGCCACGCTGACATGCACAGATCTATGATAGAGCAGACGTGAGCGTGAGGGCGGCCACGCTGACATGCACAGATCTATGATAGAGCAGACGTGAGGGCGGCCACCTTTAAATGCACAGATCTATGATAGAACAGACGTGAGCGTGAGGGCAGCCACGCTGACATGCACAGATCTATGATAGAACAGACGTGAGCGTGAGGGCGGCCACGCTGACATGCACAGATCTATGATAGAACAGATGTGAGCGTGAGGGCGGGCACGCTTTAAATGCACAGATCTATGATAGAACAGACGTGAGCGTGAGGGCGGCCACCTTTAAATGCACAGATCTATGATAGAACAGACGTGAGCGTGAGGGCAGCCACCTTTAAATGCACAGATCTATGATAGAACAGACGTGAGCGTGAGGGCGGCCACCTTTAAATGCACAGATCTATGATAGAACAGACGTGAGCGTGAGGGCGGGGACGCTTAAATGCACAGATCTATGATAGAGCAGACGTGAGCGTGAGGGCGGCCACGCTGACATGCACAGATCTATGATAGAACAGACGTGAGCGTGAGGGCGGCCACGCTGACATGCACAGATCTATGATAGAACAGACGTGAGCGTGAGGGCGGGGACGCTTAAATGCACAGATCTATGATAGAACAGACGTGAGCGTGAGGGCGGGGATGCTGACATGCACAGATCTATGATAGAACAGACGTGAGCGTGAGGGAGGCCACGCTTACATGCACAGATCTATGATAGAGCAGACGTGAGGGCGGCCACCTTTAAATGCACAGATCTATGATAGAACAGACGTGAGCGTGAGGGCAGCCACGCTGACATGCACAGATCTATGATAGAACAGACGTGAGTGTGAGGGCGGCCACGCTGACATGCACAGATCTATGATAGAACAGACGTGAGCGTGAGGGCGGGGATGCTGACATGCACAGATCTATGATAGAACAGACGTGAGCGTGAGGGCGGGGATGCTGACATGCACAGATCTATGATAGAACAGACGTGAGCATGAGGGCGGCCACGCTGACATGCACAGATCTATGATAGAACAGACGTGAGCATGAGGGCGGCCACGCTGACATGCACAGATCTATGATAGAACAGACGTGAGCGTGAGGGCGGCCACGCTGACATGCACAGATCTATGATAGAACAGACGTGAGCGTGAGGGCGGGCACGCTTTAAATGCACAGATCTATGATAGAACAGACGTGAGCGTGAGGGCGGCCACCTTTAAATGCACAGATCTATGATAGAACAGACGTGAGCGTGAGGGCGGCCACCATGAACTGCACAGATCTATGATAGAACAGACGTGAGCGTGAGGGCGGCCACCTTGAAATGCACAGATCTATGATAGAGCAGACGTGAGCATGAGGGCGGGAACGCTTAAATGCACATATCTATGATAGAACAGACGTGATCGTGAGGGCGGACACATAAATGCACAGATCTATGATAGAACAGACGTGAGCATGAGGGCGGGACGCAAATGCACAGATCTATGATAGAACAGACGTGAGCGTGAGGGCGATGCTTAAATGCACAGATCTATGATAGAACAGACGCGTGAGCGTGAGGCGGGATGCTTAAATGCACAGATCTATGATAGAGCAGACGTGAGCGTGAGGGCGGCCACCTTTAAATGCACAGATCTATGATAGAACAGACGTGAGCGTGAGGGCGGCCACGCTGACATGCACAGATCTATGATAGAACAGACGTGAGCGTGAGGGCGGCCACGCTGACATGCACAGATCTATGATAGAACAGACGTGAGCGTGAGGGCGGCCACGCTGACATGCACAGATCTATGATAGAACAGACGTGAGCGTGAGGGCGGGGACGCTTAAATGCACAGATCTATGATAGAGCAGACGTGAGCGTGAGGGCGGCCACCTTTAAATGCACAGATCTATGATAGAACAGACGTGAGCGTGAGGGCAGCCACCTTTAAATGCACAGATCTATGATAGAACAGACGTGAGCGTGAGGGCGGCCACCTTTAAATGCACAGATCTATGATAGAACAGACGTGAGCGTGAGGGCGGCCACCTTTAAATGCACAGATCTATGATAGAGCAGACGTGATCGTGAGGGCGGGAACGCTTAAATGCACAGATCTATGATAGAACAGACGTGATCGTGAGGGCGGGGACACATAAATGCACAGATCTATGATAGAACAGACGTGAGCATGAGGGCGGGGACGCTTAAATGCACAGATCTATGATAGAACAGACGTGAGCGTGAGGGCGGGCACGCTTTAATGCACAGATCTATGATAGAACAGACGTGAGCGTGAGGGCGGGGACGCTTAAATGCACAGATCTATGATAGAGCAGACGTGAGCGTGAGGGCGGCCACCTTTAAATGCACAGATCTATGATAGAACAGACGTGAGCGTGAGGGCGGCCACGCTGACATGCACAGATCTATGATAGAACAGACGTGAGCGTGAGGGCGGGGATGCTGACATGCACAGATCTATGATAGAACAGACGTGAGCGTGAGGGCGGCCACGCTGACATGCACAGATCTATGATAGAACAGACGTGAGCGTGAGGGCGGCCACGCTGACATGCACAGATCTATGATAGAACAGACGTGAGCGTGAGGGCGGCCACGCTGACATGCACAGATCTATGATAGAACAGACGTGAGCGTGAGGGCGGGCACGCTTAAATGCACAGATCTATGATAGAACAGACGTGAGCGTGAGGGCGGCCACGCTGACATGCACAGATCTATGATAGAACAGACGTGAGCGTGAGGGCGGGCACGCTTAAATGCACAGATCTATGATAGAACAGACGTGAGCGTGAGGGCGGGGACGCTTAAATGCACAGATCTATGATAGAGCAGACGTGAGCGTGAGGGCGGTCACGCTGAAATGCAAAGATCTATGATAGAACAGACGTGAGCGTGAGGGCGCCACGCTGACATGCACAGATCTATGATAGAACAGACGTGAGCGTGAGGGCGCCACGCTGACATGCACAGATCTATGATAGAAGCAGACGTGAGCGTGAGGGCGCCACGCTGACATGCACAGATCTATGATAGAAGCAGACGTGGCGTGAGGCGCCACCTTTAAATGCACAGATCTATGATAGAACAGGACGTGAGCGTGAGGTCGGGCACGCTGACATGCACAGATCTATGATATAACAGACGTGAGCGTGAGGGCGGCCACGCTGACATGCACAGATCTATGATAGAACAGACGTGAGCGTGAGGGCGGGCACGCTTAAATGCACAGATCTATGATAGAACAGACGTGAGCGTGAGGGTGGCCACCTTTATATGCACCGATCTATGATAGAACAGAGGTGAGCGTGAGGGCCGCCCCCTTTAAATGCACAGATCTATGATAGAGCAGACGTGAGCGTGAGGGCGGCCACCTTTAAATGCACAGATCTATGATAGAACAGACGTGAGCGTGAGGGCGGGGACGCTTAAATGCACAGATCTATGATAGAGCAGACGTGAGCGTGAGGGCGGCCACGCTGACATGCACAGATCTATGATAGAGCAGACGTGAGCGTGAGGGCGGCCACGCTGACATGCACAGATCTATGATAGAACAGACGTGAGCGTGAGGGCGGGGACGCTTAAATGCACAGATCTATGATAGAACAGACGTGAGCGTGAGGGCGGGGATGCTGACATGCACAGATCTATGATAGAACAGACGTGAGCGTGAGGGAGGCCACGCTTACATGCACAGATCTATGATAGAACAGACGTGAGCGTGAGGGCGGCCACGCTGACATGCACAGATCTATGATAGAACAGACGTGAGCATGAGGGCGGCCACGCTGACATGCACAGATCTATGATAGAACAGACGTGAGCATGAGGGCGGCCACGCTGACATGCACAGATCTATGATAGAACAGACGTGAGCGTGAGGGCGGCCACGCTGACATGCACAGATCTATGATAGAACAGACGTGAGCGTGAGGGCGGGGACGCTTAAATGCACAGATCTATGATAGAGCAGACGTGAGCGTGAGGGCGGGGATGCTGACATGCACAGATCTATGATAGAACAGACGTGAGCGTGAGGGCGGGGATGCTGACATGCACAGATCTATGATAGAACAGACGTGAGCGTGAGGGCGGCCACGCTGACATGCACAGATCTATGATAGAACAGACGTGAGCGTGAGGGCGGCCACGCTGACATGCACAGATCTATGATAGAACAGACGTGAGCGTGAGGGCGGCCACGCTGACATGCACAGATCTATGATAGAACAGACGTGAGCGTGAGGGCGGGCACGCTGACATGCACAGATCTATGATAGAGCAGACGTGAGCGTGAGGGCGGGGACGCTTAAATGCACAGATCTATGATAGAACAGACGTGAGCGTGAGGGCGGCCACGCTGACATGCACAGATCTATGATAGAACAGACGTGAGCGTGAGGGCGGCCACGCTGACATGCACAGATCTATGATAGAACAGACGTGAGCGTGAGGGCGGCCACGCTGACATGCACAGATCTATGATAGAACAGACGTGAGCGTGAGGGCGGCCACGCTGACATGCACAGATCTATGATAGAGCAGACGTGAGCGTGAGGGCGGGGACGCTTAAATGCACAGATCTATGATAGAACAGACGTGAGCGTGAGGGCGGCCACGCTGACATGCACAGATCTATGATAGAACAGACGTGAGCGTGAGGGCGGGCACGCTGACATGCACAGATCTATGATAGAACAGACGTGAGCGTGAGGGCGGGGACGCTTAAATGCACAGATCTATGATAGAGCAGACGTGAGCGTGAGGGCGGCCACGCTGACATGCACAGATCTATGATAGAACAGACGTGAGCGTGAGGGCGGGGACGCTTAAATGCACAGATCTATGATAGAACAGACGTGAGCGTGAGGGCGGGGATGCTGACATGCACAGATCTATGATAGAACAGACGTGAGCGTGAGGCGCACGCTAAATGCACAGATCTATGATAGAACAGACGTGAGCGTGAGGGCGGGGATGCTGACATGCACAGATCTATGATAGAACAGACGTGAGCGTGAGGGCGGGCACGCTTTAATGCACAGATCTATGATAGAACAGACATGAGCGTGAGGGCGGCCACGCTGACATGCACAGATCTATGATAGAACAGACGTGAGCGTGAGGGCGGGCACGCTGACATGCACAGATCTATGATAGAACAGACGTGAGCGTGAGGGCGGCCACGCTGACATGCACAGATCTATGATAGAGCAGGCGTGGCGTGAGGGCGGCACGCTGACATGCACAGATCTATGATAGAGCAGGACGTGAGCGTGAGGGCGGCACGCTGACATGCACAGTTCTATGATAGAGCAGACGTGAGCGTGAGGGCGGGCACGCTTAAATGCACAGATCTATGATAGAGCAGACGTGAGCGTGAGGGCGGGCAGGCTGACATGCACAGATCTATGATAGAGCAGACGTGAAGGTGAGGGCGGGACGCTTAAATGCACAGATCTATGATAGAACAGACGTGAGCGTGAGGGCGGGGATGCTGACATGCACAGATCTATGATAGAACAGACGTGAGCGTGAGGGCGGGGACGCTTAAATGCACAGATCTATGATAGAACAGACGTGAGCGTGAGGGCGGGGATGCTGACATGCACAGATCTATGATAGAACAGACGTGAGCGTGAGGGCGGGGACGCTTAAATGCACAGATCTATGATAGAACAGACGTGAGCGTGAGGGCGGGGATGCTGACATGCACAGATCTATGATAGAACAGACGTGAGCGTGAGGGCGGCCACGCTGACATGCACAGATCTATGATAGAACAGACGTGAGCGTGAGGGCGGGGATGCTGACATGCACAGATCTATGATAGAACAGACGTGAGCGTGAGGGCGGGGATGCTGACATGCACAGATCTATGATAGAACAGACGTGAGCGTGAGGGCGGGGATGCTGACATGCACAGATCTATGATAGAACAGACGTGAGCGTGAGGGCGGGGATGCTGACATGCACAGATCTATGATAGAACAGACGTGAGCGTGAGGGCGGCCACGCTGACATGCACAGATCTATGATAGAACAGACGTGAGCGTGAGGGCGGGGATGCTGACATGCACAGATCTATGATAGAACAGACGTGAGCGTGAGGGCGGGGATGCTGACATGCACAGATCTATGATAGAACAGACGTGAGCGTGAGGGCGGGGACGCTGACATGCACAGATCTATGATAGAACAGACGTGAGCGTGAGGGCGGGGACGCTTAAATGCACAGATCTATGATAGAACAGACGTGAGCGTGAGGGCGGGGATGCTGACATGCACAGATCTATGATAGAACAGACGTGAGCGTGAGGGCGGCCACGCTGACATGCACAGATCTATGATAGAACAGACGTGAGCGTGAGGGCGGGGATGCTGACATGCACAGATCTATGATAGAGCAGGACGTGAGCGTGAGGGCGGGGATGCAGACATGCACAGATCTATGATAGAACAGACGTGAGCGTGATGGAGTCCACGCTGACATTCACAGATCTATGATAGAACAGACGTGAGCGTGATGGCGGGGATGCTGAGATGCACAGATCTATGATAGAACAGACGTGAGCGTGAGGGCGGCCACGCTGACATGCACAGATCTATGATAGAACAGACGTGAGCGTGAGGGCGGGGATGCTGACATGCACAGATCTATGATAGAACAGACCTGAGACTACTACAGAATCATGAGTGTCTAATCTTTCTTCATAGCACCCCTGTGTGATCACTCTAACATGTTAACACGAGATCTAAAAGAAGCTGACCTCTGACCTTTGACCTTCTCTCCACAGCTGGAAATGATCCCTGTCTGTCTGAGGAGAGGACCAGTCCAAGTTCAGCTGTGGAGCAGACTGTTTTTGAGTGAGCTCAGAGGAAGTCTGCCCCCTGCTGGCTGTGTTAGTAGGGTGGCCGTCTCTGCAGCACACAGTGAAGCAAGAATAACCACAACAAAGGCGCTCTAGTGTATTCCCCACCACTATTCAATCTAGTCCATGATCCTGACCGTATGATACCGTGATTCTGATACTCTACTCACTGAAGGACAAATAGACCCAGGACCGTCCCTGGCCAAAGGCCCTAAGCAGACTCTGATTTGAGGCCCCCCACTATTGTCCAGACATCCTCACTGAACAATACTCAGAAGTATCTTAAAATCACTGACGGATCTATTACTACAATAATGAGAAATAGAAAGGCTTTACAATTTAGTTAGTCACATATAAAAGACACAGTTCTTAGTAAAACGATCATTGATTTTAATGATCATATTCCTTGTTGCAGTAATATTTATAATTGTCATCCCTCTAAAAAGGTGGTCACTATGGGTTAATTATTTTCATCATAACATTAATCCAGCTTTGGCCCCCTTACACCCCCTCACACATATGGACATATGGCCACCCTAAGGGCTAGTGAGGCTAACAGCAGGATAGCATCCTCTATGGTGATGGACATGTGTCCACATTCACAGATAAACCACAGGAGCTATGTGAGCAGTTAGCCTGGTAACAGGAATAACGCTAGCCTCCATCTGTGCTGCAGCAGGGTGGTCTGACTGTAAATATACTTTCAATATACTAGAAATAATCCCTATCAGACCTTGTTCATGTGTGAATCTGATGTTCATACTGGTTTTCAGGATGTTTTTATTTAACCAGAGACAGAGGAATAATGCTGCGTTCCATCTGTCATCGTAACTCCAAGTCGTATTTACGACTCGTCACCTCGACCTCAGCCTCACAACATGGTGGTACAAAGTGTTACATTTAGTAAAAACTCTGATTTTGACCTGTTGTCACAACCTTTTGTGTTTCATTCCACGTAGCGAGCTCTTGTAGTTTTCTATTTCCATTTTAAGTAGCTGTATCTTTGTTAACTTTTGAGTCCATTTACTGTACACGTAGCATAAAAAGCTTTTGACAGTTTCCATTTCCATTGTCAGAATGAAAAATTACATCCTTTTCTTTTAACTTTGGAGCTGGTTTGTACATTATAGAGTTGCTCTACATCCAACAAAAAATGAGCCACTATGGAGACACTCATTTTTCCCAGCTCGTCTCCCAAACAACTGGGAGATCTGTTTTTGCTGACAAATGTGACGTCATTCCCAGTTCTGACTAAGAACACAGACAGGACTTTAAATACTCTCAGAGATCTGGGTTTTTATAAAACATTCTCATGTTTTCTGAACTAAACATTTTGACAGACTGTTTCTCCTGCTGTATTTTTATCAGTAAAGACTGGTGATTAAACTGCTGATGTTGATGAACGAGTCTGAAATGAGTCATAGTTCTGTTGTCATAGAAACACTTTAATGTTGGCTCATACATTCCAGACATTTTCAGATCTAATCTCACATGTTTCTACAGAACTATGAAGAAACCTGATTATTGCAGCGCCACAACCTTAAACAGAGCGGATGTCTCTAAAAGTTCAACAAAACAACCAAAAAGCACATTTAGGACGACTGTAGAGTGTTTGACAGGAGCTGAGAGCGGTCCAGGCTGATCAATAATATTCTGTTAGTTATCAGTGATCCACCCAGGAAACTTCTGAACGCATGTTCTGATTTTCACCCTGAAAACTAAAGTCCCTGCTAACACTGGGCCCAGGTCTCTTCCTGACAGTGGTCATCAGACGTTTGCTGAGCTAGATCTACCAACCAGAGATCTGGAGAGACTGCAGCCTGTGAAAGGGTCCAGTTAGCATCAGGATCTGGATTTGGTAAAACCAGATTTTAAAACTGCTACTCTAACAGAACAGGTGCATCTAAAAGATAGAGGATAATAATTTTTCCTGTCATTTACATCAGAAAGTTAAACTTCCAGATTTTCTAGATTTATGGAAAACAAGGAGAAATATTTGTAGACTTTTATTTTAATCCTCATGATGAGGATGATGAATATTTTAATATAAGAAATATATCTATATGTCTAGTATATCTATATATCTAATGTTTTTAAAATATCTATACCTCTAATATATCTATATATAATATATCTATACATCTAATATATCTATATATATAATATATCTATACATCTAATATATCTATATATATAATATATCTATACATCTAATATATCTATATATATAATATATCTATACATCTAATATATCTATATAGAATATATCTATACATCTAATATATCTATATATAATATATCTATATATAATATATCTATACATCTAATATATCTATATATAATATATCTATACATCTAATATATCTATATATATAATATATCTATACATCTAATATATCTATATATATAATATATCTATACATCTAATATATCTATATATAATATATCTATACATCTAATATATCTATATATAATATATCTATATATAATATATCTATACATCTAATATATCTATATATAATATATCTATACATCTAATATATCTATATATATAATATATCTATACATCTAATATATCTATATATAATATATCTATACATCTAATATATCTATATATAGAATATATCTATACATCTAATATATCTATATATAATATATCTATACATCTAATATATCTATATATAGAATATATCTATAAATCTAATATATATATATAATATATCTATACATCTAATATATCTATATATAATATATCTATACATCTAATATATCTATATATAGAATATATCTATAAATCTAATATATCTATATATAATATCTCTATACATCTAATATATCTATATATAGAATATATCTATACATCTAATATATATATATATAATATATCTATACATCTAATATATCTATATATAATATATCTATACATCTAATATATCTATATATATAATATATCTATACATCTAATATATCTATATATATAATATATCTATAAATATAATATATCTATATATAAAATATATATATACATATAATATATATATATATAATATATATATATAAATATAATATATCTATATCTAATACATCTATACATCTAATATATATATATATAATATATCTATACATCTAATATATCTATATATAATATATCTATACATCTAATATATCTATATATATAATATATCTATACATCTAATATATCTATATATAATATATCTATACATCTAATATATCTATATATAATATATCTATATATAATATATCTATATATATAATATATCTATATATAGAATATATCTAGATCTAATACATCTATACATCTAACATATCTATATATAATATATCTATACATCTAACATATCTATATATAATATATCTATACATCTAATATATCTATATCTAATACATCTATACATCTAATATATCTATATATAATATATCTATACATCTAATATATCTATATATAGAATATATCTATACATCTAATATATATATATATAATATATCTATACATCTAATATATCTATATATAATATATCTATATATATAATATATCTATACATCTAATATATCTATATCTAATACATCTATACATCTAATATATCTATATATAGAATATATCTAGATCTAATACATCTATACATCTAACATATCTATATATAATATATATATATACATCTAATATATCTATATCTAATACATCTATACATCTAATATATCTATATATAATATATCTATACATCTAATATATCTATATATATAATATATCTATACATCTAATATATTTATATATAATATATCTATACATCTAATATATCTATATATAATATATCTAAACATCTAATATATCTATATATATAATATATCTATACATCTAATATATCTATATATAATATATCTATACATCTAATATATCTATATATAATATATCTATACATCTAATATATCTATATATAATATATCTATACATATAATATATATATATAATATATCTGTTCATCTAACATATCTATATATATAATATCTCTATACTTCTAATATATCTATATATCTAATGCATCTATGCATCTAATATATCTATATATATAATATATCTATACATCTAATATATCAATACATCTAATATATCTATATATATAATATATCTATACATCCAATATATCTTTATATGTAAAATATCTATACATCTAATATCTCTATACTTCTAATATATCTATATATCTAATATATCTATGTATCTAATTTATTTATGTGTGTAATATTCTTATATATTTATATATCTATGTATCTAATATAACTATGTATCGAATATATCTATACATCTAATATATCTATATATCTAATATAACTAGACATCTGATATATATATATTATATATCTATACATCTAATATATGTATATATCTAATATATTTATATATTTATATATCTATGTATCTTATATATCTATATATGTAACACATCTATGTATCTAAAAAATCTTTGTCTAATATATCTACTGTGTAATATATCTATGTATCTAAGATATCTATGTGTCTAATATATCTATGTATGTTATATATCTACGTATCTAATGTATCTATGTATCAAATATATCCAAATATCTAATTATTTATATATTTATATATCTATGTATCTAATCTATCCAAATATCTAATTATTTCTATATTGATATATATCTATTAATCTAAAATATATATAATCTGATATATCCATATATCTAATATACCTATGTATCTGATATATATATAACATATCTATGTATCTAAAATATCTATATATCTAATAAAGCTATGTATCTAATATATCTATGTACCTAGTAGATTTATGTATGTAATATATTTATGTATCTAATATATTGACATATTTATGTATCTATGTTTCCAATATATTTATGTATCTAATGTATTTATATATTTCTATATCTATGTATCTAATATATCTATATATCTAATATATCATATATGTAATATATTTATATATCTATGTATCCAATATATCTATGTGACTAATATATCCATATATCCTATATATTTATACATCTATGTATCTAATATATCTATCTAATATATCCATATATCTAATATATCTCTATGTATATATATCTTATGTTTCTATGTATCTATCTATATATCTAATATATCTATATATCTAATATATCTACATAACTAATATATCTATGTATCTAATATAGCTATGTGTCTAAAATATCTATGTGTCTAATATATTTATATATCTAATATGTCTATATATCAGCTATATTTAACATCTATTCATATCTAATATATAGCCATGTTCTAATGTTCTGAGATCTCTGTGAGCCATCATCACCCACATTAAAACTCTGAAATATTCTCTCCAAAGAGAAACTCTAGAAACATCTAGAACATGTGGGATTAAGTCACAGGAATTAACCAGCTCTGGTTCTTTGGGTGCTGCTGTTTATCCCTGATCTGAAAATTCAAATAGTCAGAGTCCTGGAGAAGGTCAGGGCTAAAGTCCAATATGGAGCTCCTGGTAGTCCAGATTTAGGGACCCTAGATCTGTTTCACATTGATCTAAGTCCAGTTTTGATGACAGCAATGTGGGAAAAGGTCAAAAGATTGGTGAATCGTTGTAGCTAAAAAGTCTAAATCTGACGTTCCGTTACATGTACATCTCAGAAAATGAGAATATGATGAAAAAGTTGAATATTGTAAAGTCATGGAGTCACAGCCTAATCAGCTGATGAACTCCAAACACCTGCAAAGGTTCCTGAGCCTTTAGATGGTCTCAGTCTGGGTCAGTAGGATCCACAATCATGGGGAAGACTGCAGACTGGACAGAGGTCCAGAACACAGTCACTGATACCCTCCACAGGGAGGGGAAGGTCAAAGGTCATTGCTAAGATAAATAAATGAACAGCAATAGCAAGATTAATAGACAGAGCTGCTGTTTTAATGCAAAACAAATTTCAGATCCAGACAATAAAGTATTATAAAATCAAATAAACCAGATCAGATCAAAGAAGCTGCTTGTTCACAGAGAGCTGGGTCCAAGACCTGGACTACAGACCAGTCCTACACCTGGACTACAGACCAGTCCTACACCTAGACTACAGACCAGTCCTACACCTGGACTACAGACCAGTCCTACACCTAGACTACAGACCAGTCCTACACCTGGACTACAGACCAGTCCTACTACTGGACTACAGACCAGTCCTACACCTGGACTACAGACCAGTCCTACTACTGGACTACAGACCAGTCCTACACCTGGACTACAGACCAGTCCTACACCTGGACTACAGACCAGTCCTACTACTGGACTACAGACCAGTCCTACACCTAGACTACAGACCAGTCCTACACCTGGACTACAGACCAGTCCTACTACTGGACTACAGACCAGTCCTACACCTGGACTACAGACCAGTCCTACTACTGGACTACAGACCAGTCCTACACCTGGACTACAGACCAGTCCTACACCTGGACTACAGACCAGTCCTACTACTGGACTACAGACCAGTCCTACTACTGGACTACAGACCAGTCCTACACCTGGACTACAGACCAGTCCTACACCTGGACTACAGACCAGTCCTACACCTGGACTACAGACCAGTCCTACTACTGGACTACAGACCACTCCTACACCTGGACTACAGACCAGTCCTACACCTGGACTACAGACCAGTCCTACTACTGGACTACAGACCACTCCTACACCTGGACTACAGACCAGTCCTACACCTAGACTACAGACCAGTCCTACACCTGGACTACAGACCAGTCCTACACCTGGACTACAGACCAGTCCTACACCTGGACTACAGACCAGTCCTACACCTGGACTACAGACCACTCCTACACCTGGACTACAGACCAGTCCTACACCTAGACTACAGACCAGTCCTACACCTGGACTACAGACCACTCCTACACCTGGACTACAGACCAGTCCTACACCTGGACTACAGACCAGTCCTACACCTGGACTACAGACCAGTCCTAGACATGGACCACAGACCACTCCTACACCTGGACTACAGACCACTCCTACACCTGGACTACAGACCAGTCCTACACCTGGACTACAGACCACTCCTACACCTGGACTACAGACCAGTCCTACACCTGGACTACAGACCACTCCTACACCTGGACTACAGATCAATCCCACACCTGGACTACAGACCAGTCCTACACCTGGACTACAGACCAGTCCTACACCTGGACTACAGACCAGTCCTAGACCTGGACTACAGACCAGTCCTAGACATGGACCACAGACCAGTCCTACACCTGGACTACAGACCAGTCCTAGACATGGACTACAGACCAGTCCTAGACCTGGACTACAGACCAGTCCTAGACCTGGACTACAGACCAGTCCTAGACATGGACCACAGACCAGTCCTACACCTGGACTACAGACCAGTCCTAGACCTGGACTACAGACCAGTCCTAGACATGGACCACAGACCAGTCCTACACCTGGACTACAGACCAGTCCTAGACATGGACTACAGACCAGTCCTAGACCTGGACTACAGACCAGTCCTACACCTGGACTACAGACCAGTTCTAGACATGGACTACAGACCAGTCCTTGACATGGACTACATACCAATCCTAGACCTGGACCACAGACCAGTCATTCACCTTTACCTGTCTGCTGCTGTCACTCTGTTCATCACACACATTCATCTCTGATCCTTCATCATCCTGACACTCATCATCCTCACTGACCACACCAGACACGCTTTCTCTCTGTGAAACCCCGCTGCTACGAGGCTGCACGACGTCCTCCACAGGGAGGGCTCCACTAGGACCGAGAGCTCCACTAGGACCGAGAGCTCCACTAGGACAGGGAGCTCCACTAGGACCGAGAGCTCCACTAGGACAGGGAGCTCCACTAGGACCGAGAGCTCCACTAGGACAGGGAGCTCCACTAGGACCGAGAGCTCCTCTAGGACCAAGAGCTCCACTAGGACCGAGAGCTCCACTAGGACCGAGAGCTCCACTAGGACCAAGAGCTCCACTAGGACAGGGAGCTCCACTAGGACCGAGAGCTCCACTAGGACAGGGAGCTCCACTAGGACCGAGAGCTCCACTAGGACAGGGAGCTCCACTAGGACCGAGAGCTCCTCTAGGACCAAGAGCTCCACTAGGACAGGGAGCTCCACTAGGACCGAGAGCTCCTCTAGGACCAAGAGCTCCACTAGGACAGGGAGCTCCACTAGGACCGAGAGCTCCACTAGGACAGGGAGCTCCACTAGGACCGAGAGCTCCTCTAGGACCAAGAGCTCCACTAGGACAGGGAGCTCCACTAGGACCGAGAGCTCCTCTAGGACCAAGAGCTCCACTAGGACCGAGAGCTCCACTAGGACCAAGAGCTCCACTAGGACCGAGAGCTCCACTAGGACCGAGAGCTCCACTAGGACTGAGAGCACCACTAGGACCGAGAGCTCCTCTAGGACCAAGAGCTCCACTAGGACCGAGAGCTCCACTAGGACCGAGAGCTCCACTAGGACCAAGAGCTCCACTAGGACAGGGAGCTCCACTAGGACAGGGAGCTCCACTAGGACCGAGAGCTCCTCTAGGACCGAGAGCTCCACTAGGACTGAGAGCACCACTAGGACCGAGAGCTCCTCTAGGACCAAGAGCTCCACTAGGACCAAGAGCTCCACTAGGACCAAGAGCTCCACTAGGACCAAGAGCTCCACTAGGACAGGGAGCTCCACTAGGACAGGGAGCTCCACTAGGACCGAGAGCTCCTCTAGGACCGAGAGCTCCACTAGGACCGAGAGCTCCACTAGGACCAAGAGCTCCACTAGGACCGAGAGCTCCACTAGGACCGAGAGCTCCACTAGGACTGAGAGCACCACTAGGACCGAGAGCTCCTCTAGGACCAAGAGCTCCACTAGGACCAAGAGCTCCACTAGGACCAAGAGCTCCACTAGGACCAAGAGCTCCACTAGGACAGGGAGCTCCACTAGGACAGGGAGCTCCACTAGGACCGAGAGCTCCTCTAGGACCAAGAGCTCCACTAGGACAGGGAGCTCCACTAGGACCGAGAGCTCCACTAGGACAGGGAGCTCCACTAGGACCGAGAGCTCCTCTAGGACCAAGAGCTCCACTAGGACAGGGAGCTCCACTAGGACCGAGAGCTCCTCTAGGACCAAGAGCTCCACTAGGACCGAGAGCTCCACTAGGACCAAGAGCTCCACTAGGACCGAGAGCTCCACTAGGACCGAGAGCTCCACTAGGACCGAGAGCACCACTAGGACCGAGAGCTCCTCTAGGACCAAGAGCTCCACTAGGACCGAGAGCTCCACTAGGACCAAGAGCTCCACTAGGACCAAGAGCTCCACTAGGACAGGGAGCTCCACTAGGACAGGGAGCTCCACTAGGACCGAGAGCTCCTCTAGGACCGAGAGCTCCACTAGGACCGAGAGCACCACTAGGACCGAGAGCTCCTCTAGGACCAAGAGCTCCACTAGGACCAAGAGCTCCACTAGGACCAAGAGCTCCACTAGGACCAAGAGCTCCACTAGGACCAAGAGCTCCACTAGGACAGGGAGCTCCACTAGGACAGGGAGCTCCACTAGGACCGAGAGCTCCACTAGGACCGAGAGCTCCACTAGGACAGGGAGCTCCACTAGGACCCAGAGCTCCACTAGGACCCAGAGCGCCACTACGACACGGAGCTCCACTAGGACCGAGAGCTCCACTAGGACCGAGAGCTCCACTAGGACCTAGAGCTCCACTAGGACCAAGAGCTCCACTAGGACCAAGAGCTCCACTAGGACCAAGAGCTCCACTAGGACAGGGAGCTCCACTAGGACCGAGAGCTCCACTAGGACCCAGAGCTCCACTAGGACAGGGAGCTCCACTAGGACCGAGAGCTCCACTAGGACCGGGAGCTCCACTAGGACCGGGAGCTCCGCTCGGACCGGGAGCTCCTCTAGGACCGTGAGCTCCTCTAGGACCAGAGCTCCACTAGGACAGGAGCTCCACTAGGACCGAGAGCTCCACTAGGACGAGCTCCACTAGGACCGAGAGCTGGACCAAGAGCTCCACTAGGACAGGGAGCTCCACTGGGACCAGAGCTCCACTAGGACCAAGAGCTCCACTAGGACAGGGAGCTCCACTAGGACCGAGAGCTCCACTAGGACAGGGAGCTCCACTAGGACCGAGAGCTCCTCTAGGACCAAGAGCTCCACTAGGACCGAGAGCTCCACTAGGACCAAGAGCTCCACTAGGACCGAGAGCTCCACTAGGACCGAGAGCTCCACTAGGACTGAGAGCACCACTAGGACCGAGAGCTCCTCTAGGACCAAGAGCTCCACTAGGACCAAGAGCTCCACTAGGACCAAGAGCTCCACTAGGACCAAGAGCTCCACTAGGACAGGGAGCTCCACTAGGACAGGGAGCTCCACTAGGACCGAGAGCTCCACTAGGACAGGGAGCTCCACTAGGACCGAGAGCTCCTCTAGGACCAAGAGCTCCACTAGGACAGGGAGCTCCACTAGGACCGAGAGCTCCTCTAGGACCAAGAGCTCCACTAGGACAGGGAGCTCCACTAGGACCGAGAGCTCCACTAGGACAGGGAGCTCCACTAGGACCGAGAGCTCCTCTAGGACCAAGAGCTCCACTAGGACAGGGAGCTCCACTAGGACCGAGAGCTCCTCTAGGACCAAGAGCTCCACTAGGACCGAGAGCTCCACTAGGACCAAGAGCTCCACTAGGACCGAGAGCTCCACTAGGACCAAGAGCTCCACTAGGACAGGGAGCTCCACTAGGACAGGGAGCTCCACTAGGACAGGGAGCTCCACTAGGACCGAGAGCTCCACTAGGACAGGGAGCTCCACTAGGACCGAGAGCTCCACTAGGACAGGGAGCTCCACTAGGACCGAGAGCTCCACTAGGACAGGGAGCTCCACTAGGACCGAGAGCTCCTCTAGGACCAAGAGCTCCACTAGGACAGGGAGCTCCACTAGGACCGAGAGCTCCTCTAGGACCAAGAGCTCCACTAGGACCAAGAGCTCCACTAGGACCAAGAGCTCCACTAGGACCAAGAGCTCCACTAGGACCAAGAGCTCCACTAGGACAGGGAGCTCCACTAGGACAGGGAGCTCCACTAGGACCGAGAGCTCCACTAGGACCGAGAGCTCCACTAGGACAGGGAGCTCCACTAGGACCGAGAGCTCCACTAGGACCGAGAGCTCCACTAGGACAGGGAGCTCCACTAGGACCAAGAGCTCCACTAGGACCAAGAGCTCCACTAGGACAGGGAGCTCCACTAGGACAGGGAGCTCCACTAGGACCGAGAGCTCCTCTAGGACCGAGAGCTCCACTAGGACTGAGAGCTCCACTAGGACCGAGAGCTCCTCTAGGACCAAGAGCTCCACTAGGACCAAGAGCTCCACTAGGACCAAGAGCTCCACTAGGACCAAGAGCTCCACTAGGACAGGGAGCTCCACTAGGACAGGGAGCTCCACTAGGACCGAGAGCTCCTCTAGGACCGAGAGCTCCACTAGGACCGAGAGCTCCACTAGGACCGAGAGCTCCACTAGGACCGAGAGCTCCACTAGGACCGAGAGCTCCACTAGGACTGAGAGCACCACTAGGACCGAGAGCTCCTCTAGGACCAAGAGCTCCACTAGGACCAAGAGCTCCACTAGGACCAAGAGCTCCACTAGGACCAAGAGCTCCACTAGGACAGGGAGCTCCACTAGGACAGGGAGCTCCACTAGGACAGGGAGCTCCACTAGGACCGAGAGCTCCACTAGGACAGGGAGCTCCACTAGGACCGAGAGCTCCACTAGGACAGGGAGCTCCACTAGGACCGAGAGCTCCACTAGGACAGGGAGCTCCACTAGGACCGAGAGCTCCTCTAGGACCAAGAGCTCCACTAGGACAGGGAGCTCCACTAGGACCGAGAGCTCCTCTAGGACCAAGAGCTCCACTAGGACAGGGAGCTCCACTAGGACCGAGAGCTCCACTAGGACAGGGAGCTCCACTAGGACCGAGAGCTCCACTAGGACCGAGAGCTCCACTAGGACCGAGAGCTCCACTAGGACCAAGAGCTCCACTAGGACCGAGAGCTCCACTAGGACCGAGAGCTCCACTAGGACTGAGAGCACCACTAGGACCGAGAGCTCCTCTAGGACCAAGAGCTCCACTAGGACCAAGAGCTCCACTAGGACCAAGAGCTCCACTAGGACCAAGAGCTCCACTAGGACAGGGAGCTCCACTAGGACAGGGAGCTCCACTAGGACCGAGAGCTCCACTAGGACCGAGAGCTCCACTAGGACAGGGAGCTCCACTAGGACCGAGAGCTCCACTAGGACCGAGAGCTCCACTAGGACAGGGAGCTCCACTAGGACCGAGAGCTCCACTAGGACCGAGAGCTCCTCTAGGACCAAGAGCTCCACTAGGACCAAGAGCTCCACTAGGACCAAGAGCTCCACTAGGACCAAGAGCTCCACTAGGACAGGGAGCTCCACTAGGACAGGGAGCTCCACTAGGACCGAGAGCTCCACTAGGACCGAGAGCTCCACTAGGACAGGGAGCTCCACTAGGACCGAGAGCTCCACTAGGACAGGGAGCTCCACTAGGACCGAGAGCTCCACTAGGACCGAGAGCTCCACTAGGACAGGGAGCTCCACTAGGACCGAGAGCTCCACTAGGACAGGGAGCTCCACTAGGACCGAGAGCTCCACTAGGACAGGGAGCTCCACTAGGACCGAGAGCTCCTCTAGGACCAAGAGCTCCACTAGGACAGGGAGCTCCACTAGGACCGAGAGCTCCTCTAGGACCAAGAGCTCCACTAGGACAGGGAGCTCCACTAGGACCGAGAGCTCCACTAGGACAGGGAGCTCCACTAGGACCGAGAGCTCCTCTAGGACCAAGAGCTCCACTAGGACCGAGAGCTCCACTAGGACTGAGAGCTCCACTAGGACCGAGAGCTCCTCTAGGACCAAGAGCTCCACTAGGACCAAGAGCTCCACTAGGACCAAGAGCTCCACTAGGACCAAGAGCTCCACTAGGACCGAGAGCTCCACTAGGACCGAGAGCTCCACTAGGACCGAGAGCTCCACTAGGACCGAGAGCTCCACTAGGACAGGGAGCTCCACTAGGACCGAGAGCTCCACTAGGACCGAGAGCTCCACTAGGACCGAGAGCTCCACTAGGACTGAGAGCTCCACTAGGACCGAGAGCTCCTCTAGGACCAAGAGCTCCACTAGGACCAAGAGCTCCACTAGGACCAAGAGCTCCACTAGGACCAAGAGCTCCACTAGGACAGGGAGCTCCACTAGGACAGGGAGCTCCACTAGGACAGGGAGCTCCACTAGGACCGAGAGCTCCACTAGGACAGGGAGCTCCACTAGGACCGAGAGCTCCACTAGGAGCGGGAGCTCCACTAGGACCGAGAGCTCCTCTAGGACCGAGAGCTCCACTAGGACCGAGAGCTCCACTAGGACCAAGAGCTCCACTAGGACAGGGAGCTCCACTAGGACCGAGAGCTCCTCTAGGACCAAGAGCTCCACTAGGACAGGGAGCTCCACTAGGACCGAGAGCTCCACTAGGACAGGGAGCTCCACTAGGACCGAGAGCTCCTCTAGGACCAAGAGCTCCACTAGGACCGAGAGCTCCACTAGGACCAAGAGCTCCACTAGGACCGAGAGCTCCACTAGGACCGAGAGCTCCACTAGGACTGAGAGCACCACTAGGACCGAGAGCTCCTCTAGGACCAAGAGCTCCACTAGGACCAAGAGCTCCACTAGGACCAAGAGCTCCACTAGGACCAAGAGCTCCACTAGGACCAAGAGCTCCACTAGGACAGGGAGCTCCACTAGGACAGGGAGCTCCACTAGGACCGAGAGCTCCACTAGGACCGAGAGCTCCACTAGGACAGGGAGCTCCACTAGGACCGAGAGCTCCACTAGGACCGAGAGCTCCACTAGGACAGGGAGCTCCACTAGGACCGAGAGCTCCACTAGGACCGAGAGCTCCTCTAGGACCAAGAGCTCCACTAGGACCAAGAGCTCCACTAGGACCAAGAGCTCCACTAGGACCAAGAGCTCCACTAGGACAGGGAGCTCCACTAGGACAGGGAGCTCCACTAGGACCGAGAGCTCCACTAGGACCGAGAGCTCCACTAGGACAGGGAGCTCCACTAGGACCGAGAGCTCCACTAGGACAGGGAGCTCCACTAGGACCGAGAGCTCCACTAGGACCGAGAGCTCCACTAGGACAGGGAGCTCCACTAGGACCGAGAGCTCCACTAGGACAGGGAGCTCCACTAGGACCGAGAGCTCCACTAGGACAGGGAGCTCCACTAGGACCGAGAGCTCCTCTAGGACCAAGAGCTCCACTAGGACAGGGAGCTCCACTAGGACCGAGAGCTCCTCTAGGACCAAGAGCTCCACTAGGACAGGGAGCTCCACTAGGACCGAGAGCTCCACTAGGACAGGGAGCTCCACTAGGACCGAGAGCTCCTCTAGGACCAAGAGCTCCACTAGGACCGAGAGCTCCACTAGGACCAAGAGCTCCACTAGGACCGAGAGCTCCACTAGGACCGAGAGCTCCACTAGGACCGAGAGCACCACTAGGACCGAGAGCTCCTCTAGGACCAAGAGCTCCACTAGGACCAAGAGCTCCACTAGGACCAAGAGCTCCACTAGGACAGGGAGCTCCACTAGGACAGGGAGCTCCACTAGGACAGGGAGCTCCACTAGGACCGAGAGCTCCACTAGGACAGGGAGCTCCACTAGGACCGAGAGCTCCACTAGGACTGAGAGCACCACTAGGACCGAGAGCTCCTCTAGGACCAAGAGCTCCACTAGGACCAAGAGCTCCACTAGGACCGAGAGCTCCACTAGGACAGGGAGCTCCACTAGGACCGAGAGCTCCACTAGGACCGAGAGCTCCACTAGGACAGGGAGCTCCACTAGGACCGAGAGCTCCACTAGGACCCGCGACAACAGTCTTAGCTACGCCAGGCTCTGTAGCTGCACCAGCCTGCACCGCTACACCAGCCTGCACCGCAGCAGTGGCCTCGGCCCCCCCACTGATTGCGGGGCGCGCGGCTGCAGCAGCCTCGGCCTCTGCAGCAGCAGCCGGCGCTGCTTTAACATTTCCCCGCTCCACAGACACGTTCTCTGGGCAGGAGCGGATTAAATGCCCCTCTGCACCACAACCAAAACACTTCATTGTTTCTGAGGTAGCAAACACCATGTAGTTAAAACCATCCACTTTGAAGTTAAAGGACAAATTGAGTTCAGCCGAACTGTCCTTCATCACCATGAAAACCTGCCTCCTGTGACAGACTACATGCTTTAGCAGCGGAGATTTACACCCCAGGGAAACCATTTTAATGGGAGACACTACCTGGCCATACCTGGAGAGCTCTTTCACCAACATTTCATAAACACAATTAAATCAGAAATTGTCCAAATACCAGTTCATTATTATTAGGGCTGTCAATAGATTAAAATTTTTAATCAAGATTAATCTCACAAATTCCATAGTCACACTTTTTTGTCTGTTCTAAATGTACCTTACAGTACTATTTCTCAAGATCTAAATACCCTTATCAACACAAGTGGACAAAAATGCTTTCTTTATTCAAATGTTTGTTCAACAACCCAAAACAACAACAGATAAAGTCCAGAACATTCTCTAGTCTGAGCTCAAAGATACTGAACGCTGCAAAAATCTGCTGAGAGCATAACATGGTAAACTCAAGACCAACAGATGGAGATACTGACCTTAATGTAACATTACATTAAGGAACCAGATACTCTGAAATTCTTCTACATTATTTGTTAAACAGTAGAAACTGAAATCTGTTCTCAGTCTGGCCTTTAACATGCCAGAGAGAATAACAGTAGCATCACAGTCACTAACATCTGAAACCTTGTTCCTTCTACTGAGGTCAACGGCCATCTTTGCTGTCCCCAACAGAAAATTGTACCGCTGACTCTTGGATTTCTTTTTCTTATTATATTTATATCCCAGAATGAACATGGGGTGTGAAAAAACCTCCCCAACAAAGAAAACATGTCATTCAGCATTTGAAACAAAGAAAAAAGCCTTCCACACTCCAAGAAACACTCTGTGTGTGCAGAAGGGAGCTGTGTCTGTGACATCAGGATTAATCACAGAAATAAAAACATTTACAGCAATAATGCCATGGACAGCTCTCCACTGTAGATCACCAACCCTCTTTGTTAACGCTGGTTTATAAAGTGCTCTCCATTCAGGTTCTCTCCAAGGACTATCAACCCTTTATTTTAGTTTTTATTGATTTAACACTTTTAACAATAAATAATACATGGTTTTACCTGACATGGTACTCAAAGTGAAGTCAGCAACATGAACCAGTTTCAACAACAAACCAACATGATGCTGAAATACTGGAACAATCTTTACCTCAGGAAAAGGATCACATTCTCCTGAACGTGTCCGCCACAATAAGCAGCCAGCAGAAACAGTTCAGCCATAGACAGCTGTTCTCTCCAGCCTCTCAGCAGGAGGCTGATGGTTCTGACCGACCCGGTCCCCAAACGGGAGGCCAGAGCAGCGTTGTCCAGGCGAGGGCCACAAACCTCCACCACACGTCCCAGGGTGAAGATCCTGGCCTCACACAGTCTCTGAGGCAGGGACGCCCCTGCCTCCGGTTTAAAGCGTGCTCCATAGCTGACTGGCTCTTTCAGAAGCCGGTGTAGAGGGTCAGGGTGTTTCTTTTGTTCTTTGTGGAACAGTCCCCACACTCTAAACAGGACAGAAGATTGTCCAGTTTACATCCATCTAGATCCATTAGAAATAAGGACTCAGCTAGACCCAGTCCACCACAAGGCTCCAGTATGGCTCGAGCGACAGGTCTCCACACCAAGTCATCAGGCCCGGTTAGGAATCTTTGGATGAATTGGAGTCGGAGAGCAGCTCCCCTGCTCGCCAAGTGGACCATTCCATGCCCCCCTTCCTCCTTCGGCAGGAAGAGGACACTCTGAGGGACCCAGTGTAGACGGTCCCAGAAGAAATCCACAATAACAGCCTGCAGTCTGGACAGAAGGTTCACGGGAGGGTCTGAGCACACCAGTCAGTGCCCCAGCATGGAAGACACCAGGTTGTTCATGATCAGACTGCGGCCTTTAAAGGACAGTTTCGGTAAAATCCATCTCCATTTCTTCAGTCTGCAACTTTTTCCAAAATGTTCTCCCAGTTTTTGGAAACAAAGCTTTCATCACGGAGGTATATCCTGAGGTATTTAAGTCCTCCTCTCTTCCACATGAGGCCTCCAGGTAGAACAATCTTAGTGGTCAGTCCTTTACCAATAGCTAAGGCTTCACTTTTTTTCAGTTTACTCTGGCAGAAGAGATTTTTCCAAAATTACACACAGTTTCATTCAATACATTTACATCATGTTGATTATTTACAAGAACAATGAAACCATCAGCATATGCTGACAGTTTAAACCTGTGTCCACCCAGGCACAGAGAAACCAGACAACTGTACCCTGAGCTTCTGCAGAAGAGGCTCTACAGCTAGAGAGTACAGCATGCCAGACAGAGAGCAGCCCTGCCCGACCCCCCTCTGGACTCTAAAAGGAGCACTTAAACCACCGTTAATCTTCAGTACACTCTCAATGTCACTGTACAAGACCTGGATCTGGGCTATGAGACCAGAGCTGAACCCAGAAGCATGCAGCATCTGCCACAGGTACTGGTGTTCAACCCGGTCAAAAGCCTTTTCTTGGTCCAGAGAAATCAGACCAAGCTCACTGCCCAAAGAACCAGAGAGGTCCAAGACATCCCGAATTAGAGCGATGTTGTCGGTTATCAACCTGCTGGGTACACAGGAAGTCTGGTCCACATGGATGACATGCTCCATCACTGTTCTCAGTCTAGTGGCCAACACTTTAGACAGCAGTTTATAATCAGTACACAGTAAAGAGACAGGACGCCAGTTCTTAATGTCCTGTAGGTCTCCTTTCTTAGGGAGGAGGGTGAGGACAGCCCTCCTGCAGCTCAGAGGCAGCCATCCTTTACTCAGACTGTCTCTGGGACCAATAACAGGCCAGAAGGCTTTATAAAAGTCAGCAGGGAGGCCTTCTATCCTAGGAGCCTTCCCGCTCTGCAGGCTCTGCAGGACCTCCTGCAGCTCCTGAGCAGAGAGCTGGGCCTCCAGCTCAGCGTTGTCCTCCTCAGAGACCTGAGGAAGACCTTCATAGAAGGACTGAGCCACCTCAGAGTCCTCCTGGAGCTCTGTTTGATACAGCTCTCTATAAAAGTCAACAGCACACCGCCGAACCTCTGCTGACTCCTGCAGCAGCTGTCCGGTGTCAGACTGGAGGGAGTGGATCAGCCTCCTCTGGCCTTTCTTACGCTCTAAACCAAAGAAAAGTGAGAGGGAGCGTCCATCTGAACAATATTAGAGAAACGAGAACGAACTAGAGCACCCTGAGCAGAGATACCCAGCAGGTCAGACAGAGCTGATTTTTGACTTTTGAGAACCTGAATCTGTTCTGGATCTCCTGTGGAGTCTGCTAAATCCTGCAGCTCCACCACTTCTCTCTCCAGAGCTCTCAGAGATCTAGCCATGTCCTTCCAACGTCCCAGCACTGCTGTAAGGAGCTGTTCTCTGATTTGGTTTGAGTACAATTACTCCAAAAGGCCTTAAAACATTTCTGAAAACATTATCAGACAAAAGTGCCGTGTTAACATGCCAATACGCACTTTTGCATTTTATATTTTTTATAAAAATTGAACAACAGAATGATCAGTTATACCTACCAGAGAAATAGAGCAGTTTTCAAATACATTAACATGATGTTGGAAACAATAAAGTCGATGAAGTCTGGCCAGAGACAGTAGGTTATCTTTGGCCTGTACCCAGGGGTACTGCCTTTGGTTTTTACGTAAATGTCCCCAAACATCACACAAATCAAAATGTTCACTAAGCTTAGAGAGACAGCTCCTTGAAGCAGAGTGTGGTTCCTGATGGTTTCTAACTGTGGCTTTTCTGTACAGTTGAAGTCACCACCCAGAAACATATACTGGTCATTGTTACAGTTACTGAGAAGAGTTTTTAAGACATCAGAGACAATGAGTCTCTGACCCCACAGTAGGAGCACACACATTTATAATCACTAGTTTAACTTTTTCAAATTCTGTTTGAACTTTCATCAGTGGACCTGGAGTAATGTCTTCACCAGTAGAAGAGAGGGGTGGAAAACTCTAGAGAAGAGAACACCAACGCCCCCACTGGTACTGCTCTGATGACTGAGGAAAGCCCCCCCCCCTCCAGTCTGACTCATTATCTACAGAGCTGTGAGTTTCCTGAAGAAAGAGCACATTTAGGTTTTTGGTCTTCATAAGACTAAACAAAGATCCCAGCTCTATGTCACACATTTGAGTATAAAGCCGCATCCTACCGAGGACAAAACCAACAAAAGAAAGAAGACCTTCACATCAGTTGCTGATTTGTACTCGCACCTTCAGCAACATTCTCTTTAACCTGAAAACCTCCTGGTCACTGAAGGAGGTCTGTCCCCAGGTACCAGGGTTTCTCATGAAGTATCTGACAGAGTCACGGACCAGCTGCAAGTCTGGAAGATAATCCTCTACTTTCACGGCTCTTCCACCTTTAGTTTCTGTAAGACAAGACCAGAGTCATTGAGAAGAGTGACCACTGTTCACATCAGTCTGCATGTTAGCTCTCCAAGTCACTCTCCAAGTCACTCTCCAGGTCACTCTCCATGTCACTCTCCAAGTCACTCTTCATGTAACTCTCCAAGTCACTCTCCAAGTAACTCTCCAAGTCACTCTCCAAGTAACTCTCCAAGTCATTCTCCATGTAACTCTCCAAGTCACTCTACAAGTAACTCTCCAAGTCACTCTCCAAGTCATTCTCCATGTAACTCTCCAAGTCACTCTCCAAGTCACTCTCCAGGTCACTCTCCATGTCACTCTCCAAGTCACTCTTCATGTAACTCTACCAGTCACTCTCCAAGTAACTCTCCAAGTCACTCTCCAAGTAACTCTCCAAGTCATTCTCCATGTAACTCTCCAAGTCACTCTACAAGTAACTCTCCAAGTCACTCTCCAAGTCATTCTCCATGTAACTCTCCATGTCACTCTCCAAGTCACTCTCCAGGTAACTCTCCAAGTCACTCTCCATGTCACTCTCCTGTTCACAATCCAAGTAACTCTCCAAGTAACTCTCCAAGTCACTCTCCAGGTCACTCTCCATGTCCCTCTCCAAGTCACTCTCCGAGTCACTCTCCAGGTCACTCTCCAAGTCACTCTCCAGGTCACTCTCCATGTCACTCTCCAAGTCCCTCTCCAAGTCACTCTCCAAGTCACTCTCCAAGTCATTCTCCATGTAACTCTCCAAGTCACTCTCCAAGTCACTCTCCAGGTCACTCTCCATGTCACTCTCCAAGTCACTCTTCATGTAACTCTCCAAGTCACTCTCCAAGTCACTCTCCATGTCCCTCTCCAAGTCGCTCTCCAAGTAACTCTCCAAGTCACTCTCCAGGTCACTCTCCATGTCACTCTCCAAGTCCCTCTCCAAGTCACTCTCCAAGTCACTCTCCAAGTCACTCTCCAAGTCACTCTCCATGTCCCTCTCCAAGTCGCTCTCCAAGTAACTCTCCAAGTCACTCTCCAGGTCACTCTCCATGTCACTCTCCAAGTCCCTCTCCAAGTCACTCTCCAAGTCACTCTCCAAGTCACTCTCCATGTCCCTCTCCAAGTCGCTCTCCAAGTAACTCTCCAAGTCATTCTCCATGTAACTCTCCATGTCACTCTCCAAGTCCCTCTCCAAGTCACTCTCCAAGTCACTCTCCAAGTCGCTCTCCAAGTAACTCTCCAAGTCTCTCTCCAAGTCACTCTCCAAGTCACTCTCCAAGTCACTCTCCATGTCCCTCTCCAAGTCGCTCTCCAAGTAACTCTCCAAGTCATTCTCCATGTAACTCTCCAAGTCACTCTACAAGTAACTCTCCAAGTCACTCTCCAAGTCATTCTCCATGTAACTCTCCAAGTCACTCTCCAAGTAACTCTCAAAGTCACTCTCCAAGTCATTCGCCATGTAACTCTCCATGTCACTCTCCAAGTAACTCTCCATGTAACTCTCCAAGTCTCTCTCCAAGTAACTCTCCAGGTCACTCTCCAAGTCACTCTCCAAGTCACTCTCCAAGTCACTCTCCAAGTCGCTCTCCAAGTAACTCTCCAAGTCCCTCTCCAAGTCACTCTCCAAGTCACTCTCCAAGTCACTCTCCATGTCCCTCTCCAAGTCGCTCTCCAAGTAACTCTCCAAGTCATTCTCCATGTAACTCTCCAAGTCACTCTACAAGTAACTCTCCAAGTCACTCTCCAAGTCATTCTCCATGTAACTCTCCAAGTCACTCTCCAAGTAACTCTCAAAGTCACTCTCCAAGTCATTCTCCATGTAACTCTCCAAGTCACTCTCCAAGTAACTCTCCATGTAACTCTCCAAGTCTCTCTCCAAGTAACTCTCCAGGTCACTCTCCAAGTCACTCTCCGAGTCACTCTCCAAGTCGCTCTCCAAGTAACTCTCCAGGTCACTCTCCAAGTCACTCTCCAAGTCACTCTCCAAGTCACTCTCCAAGTCGCTCTCCAAGTAACTCTCCAAGTCCCTCTCCAAGTCACTCTCCAAGTCACTCTCCAAGTCACTCTCCATGTCCCTCTCCAAGTCGCTCTCCAAGTAACTCTCCAAGTCATTCTCCATGTAACTCTCCAAGTCACTCTACAAGTAACTCTCCAAGTCACTCTCCAAGTCATTCTCCATGTAACTCTCCAAGTCACTCTCCAAGTAACTCTCAAAGTCACTCTCCAAGTCATTCTCCATGTAACTCTCCAAGTCACTCTCCAAGTAACTCTCCATGTAACTCTCCAAGTCTCTCTCCAAGTAACTCTCCAGGTCACTCTCCAAGTCACTCTCCGAGTCACTCTCCAAGTCGCTCTCCAAGTCACTCTCCAAGTCACTCAC
>NW_024571681.1:0-40000 GCF_018320785.1 Cheilinus undulatus | reverse complement strand
CCTGGACTCACACACCTGGTGAGGAGCAGATGCTGAGTGGTGCGCTGCACTCCGCAGTGTTTTAAGGGAAACCACACAGGTGATTAGAGAGCGACAGGTGCGCAGGAGAGCTGAGCAGGCACGCTACACAGGAAACTGGAGGGGTGGAAGCCCCCCCCCCAAGTCTCTCCCATTGATTCTTTCACTGATTCTTGGGAATTTGGATAAAACCTGTCCCACTAAGAAAAGTGCTAATTCTGTTGGAAATTAAAAACCTTTTCATGAATAAAAAGAATCAGATTATAATCAGGGGATCCTTTGCACATATGTGAGGTTCTTTTCCAGGTTTATTTTTATTTTGTATTAATTGAATGATTATATGCTGGCCCACTGCCTACAACAGCAGCTGTCCTCAGATAGGAGATAAACATTTCAACTCGATTAAAAAACAAAAAGTAATAATTGAATTGAATATCTTTACCACATGAAAGAGTGAATTATAATATGCATTAAAAACAGTGAGTTTTAACAATATTTACTATTATTTTGTGGTTGCTCAAAATGTGTGGCCCATATCTGTCACCACCGTCAGATATTTATAAAAAGCAATGAAATCAGGCGACTACAGGGTCAGCTACTTTCCTGAGGACCCCATGTTCAAACCTTCAGCTCTACTGCACTGTAAAAAGCAACATCCATTTTACTCATAAACATTGAGTTGAAATTACTCAGTTCTTCTTAACCTGTTCTGAATACTTATTATAAACAAGTTAATTGTAGTTCTTGGCCATAACAGCAGAGGGCTTGATTTACTCAAGTTTACTTAGTTTAAAAAAATGCAGTAAAAGGGTATAATTAAGTTGTGTTAACTTAAAAATCCAAAACAGCGATTTGAACTCTATTTTTATGAGCTGATAGAACTTCTTTCAGTTTTAGTATTTTTGGTTATAACTCATATTATTTGAGTTGTGGCAAATCTGCAGTTTTCCCAGAATGCCTTTGGGCGCTAAACCTTTATGCACTCTGTTTGCTGCAGCTGTCTTTGCCAGGACACTTTTGAAAAAGAGATTTTTAATCTCAGTGAGGTTTTCTCCCAGTTAAAAAAAGGTGAAATAAGATAAATAAACAAAATGCACCACGAGTAAAGTTGCTGTCTCAATTAAAGATGTCCCGCCCATAGGGGGCGCTGATACTGTTACCAGCATCAGTGAAAGCTGTATGGCACACTGTCACTGATGAAGAGGGTCACCTACAGCCACTGTTGATAATGGTGGCACAGGATAGTCCAGCTTAGGTGAAATGATGACTCACAGAACTTTAGCTCTAGCTGATGATCTAAGGTGATCAGTCATCTAAGATATTGTGAGTGCTATTAACTTATCAGTGTTTACAGTGCACTAAAAATGTGAAGTATTACACACTCAAAGTAGATGATTTAGCCTCAGTCCTGCAAACTTAAATTAACATTTGAATCTCAGTTGTGAAAACTTAAAATAATTGATTTAAACTAGTAGTGAATACTTCAGTAGTTCAAGTAGAACAAGAACTGCACACTCCTAACAAACTAGTTTTTATAACTACAAAAGTCAAGTGTAGTTTACTTGTTATGTTTGAGGCAACCACTCTCCATAATTTTTTAAGGAAGCTCAACTAATTTTTTCTTACAGTGTGCATGCTTCAAGATCACTCACGCTCCTCTAAGGTTGATATTTCCTCTTAAACTTGTTCATATTTTTGGACTCTGCTACTGTCACAACCATGACATGTCACACCGTCTCTTCTGTCTAAAACACATCTGATTAGATTATGACATAAATGTTTGCTTTTTAAGGAGAGGTCTGCAGTAGCTAGACGGCTAATGTGAACAACTCATGTGAAAGAGGAGGTTTCTGTCAGGTTTTCTGTCTGACGGTGGGGACAGAAACCTCCAAACGGTCCTAAATGGAGGCTAGAATATAACTGTTGATCACAATAAATACCAACATGACCTGTAATGTGTCATTAACCTCTTCATTTATGTAATTCCTCCTATATCGTCCATCCTAGGGGATGAGGTGTGCCTTCCCTCTCTCACTTCACTACTAGGCCGTGTTCATCGGGGATGCACACAGAGCACCTACTACCCACCTACATAGCACACAGTGTACAGTATCTCTTGTAGGCTATGTAACCAAATCTAACATTCACTGTGAGTTTACAGAAGCATATAGTGTATTATTTTATGAGTAGGGGGCGCTAGATGGCAGTTTAAGATGATGTCAGTGGAGCACTGTTCATTATTCCTACTGGTGATGACTTTATTTTCACTATGATGTTAGATATTTGATTATATGGGGATGGGGTTCTTAATAATGATATGGCTTCATTGTACCTTATATTCCTTGGAAAGTGTTTCTCACAGTGCTCAGCGGCCCCAACAGTTAAATAAAGTTAAGAAAGGAGCCGCTGGTGTACATTTCAGAAGTGTGTGTTTAGTGTTTTATTTGTTTTAAATGAAAATGCTTTCAGTATGTTTCTGCTGAGTTATTACAGTAATAGTCTCTTTTAATACTGAAACATGTTTGTTAAATAAAAAAGAAAGACTTTTTCTATTTAGACTGACAGAAACGTTGTATGAAGTTTTACAGTAGTACATGTGAAACAGTCTAAACATGAACAACAGTGAATCTTCAACATTTAACAGCGTATATGTGAACTAAGAATGCCAGATAATGATTTAAAAACTCTAAATTCATATGAGACTAAATAAATAAAAAATAATTTTCTTTTTATTGTGTCTGACGGTGTTGACAAAAACAAAGTCATAACTGGGAAAACGCCTATTTAACAAAAAAAAATACACCATCAGGAGGTTGCACCGGTACATTACTGAACAGCCAACCCTGGTCTATGATCAGACACCTTCACATTTGGTCATTTGACTCACTTTTTATTTTCAAAACTAAAACCTGTTTTATCCAAATTCTCAAGAATCAGTGCTCTGTACTCCAGTCTAACAGCGAGCTTTGTTAAACAAAGGGGAGTATTCTTAAAAAATGATGACACAAGTAAAACCTTACCAAAGTACACGGTTCAAATTAAATGTCTTCAAACTGTGCAAATAAAACTCCAAAATAAAAAACAGGTCATCCAAATTCAATTTCAATATTTAAACAGATATTCTCAGCCCAGCTTAAATACAGAACTGCAACAGTTCTAAGAAAAACTGTCTTCAACTGTTTTTAAACTGTTATTACCTCACAAAAACATAAAAAAGTAGTAATACAAAATAATAAAAATAACACAACTCTGACACAACTTAGAGAAGTGAGCACATCCACATCTGAGCACCAAAAGCTTTAAAGGGCTCTAACTTTCTAGCAGACCGTCCTCAGGAAGCCTCCACTGGCTTGGAAAGCATGAAGGAGGTCATGGAAACAAGTTTCATGTTCAAGAAGAAGAAAAACACGTCACCATGGAGCAGAATAACAGAGCTTACCCTGCTGAACGCTGGCCTGCGCAAACATCAAGTCCATCACACTCACCCAGCAGGTCAGCCTGAACCGGCGTGAGGATCTGGAGACACACCTTTACTACACTCTAGAGATTCAGGTAAACACGTCCAGACCGGACCAGAGGTTTTAGTCCAGCATTGCCACTGATAGGCTACTGCAAACTGACGCTTCCTAGTGACACAGTCCAGGACAGAAACACCAGACCTTAGACAACGGTGCAACAAAAGGCGTGTTTAGTCCACGGCGTGACAGGGTCCTGGCAGAGGGAGGAAGCTGGCCTTGAGTCTTACTGAGTTGGTTGGCAGAGATCTGTAGCGCCCCCCTGAGGGCGTGGGAGTGAACAAGTGATGGAGAGGATGGGAGGGGCTGACCCGTGATTTTGGAGGATTTGTCTACTGTAGTTTTTTGTGTCCAATTATTGAAAAGGTGAGTACGCTCTCTGTGATGGCGCTGTAGGAGAAGGCTGGGTCTGACTCTGGAGTTTTGGAGCTGGTGGAGGAAGGATAAATGTTGGTTGGCTTTCTTAAAGTTCTTTACGCAGTCCTCCAAGGATTTATGTTCAGCCTGGACTCTCATAGCCCACATATGAAGGACTGGTCCTGTTTTTCAGATGCACCTTGGGTAGTGGACCATGGAATGATGTTGAGGAATCCAGTTTTTGGATGGGTGCAGTTCTTTGAGAAGCTGGTGATGATGAAGGTCACCAGATACCAAAGGTATGCATGTCCCACACCGTCAAGCTTAACACTGTTGGCTTGTTTTTCTTTTCCAAACAGCCGTGATCGAATGCATCCATCCTTTTCAGCAGGCTGTTCAAACATTCAGAAAGCAATCTGATCTCAAACTGACCAGCTCCCTCCAAAACATCAGGCATGATGTCAGCAGCATCATTTTCTGCACGCGTGGGTCATCCTCTGAGAAAACTGACTGAGCGCTTGGTTTATCAGAAATGATTTGCACCTAAAGACTCCAGAAATCCAAGAATGCTCTGCATCTCCAAGTCAGCAGCAGTGATTTGTGGCAGAGTGCCACGCACAGACGCTGCAGCAGCAGCTGTTTCAGTATGTTCACCAAGCGTTTCAGGATTTCATCGGCCCCGTGTTTCTTAGCGTCCTGTGCGTAGAACAATGATATGAATGTCGACTAAGAACTCACCCTGGATACAGATACCTGGTGGAGTCACTCAAATTCATCAGAGCACAGCTTGGAGAGAGTTTTATCCCCTGAAAATGAGGGAGGATTTTTAAAGTAGCTTCACACATATTTTCACTGTTGAAAATGAACTGGAGTGTTTTTAGTGCAGGAATATTTATGGATTTGTTCATCCAGTTTGTTATTTCCTCTGGTATCATTCCTAGCGGCTGAAAGGTTGTCAGTATGTTCAACTCTCCAACGGCAGATCTGGATGGATGGCCAGTTTAGCACTTGTTACACCACTAGCTAAAAGTCTGGCACAAACACACTGCCTGGCCGAAAACAGGTCGCCACCTGGATTTAACTCAGCTAATAGGTACCAGCCTCCTATTGGATAATTACTGCATGGGCGATTATCTTTCAGCTTACAAGTTATTTAACCCCAGCTGATGCAGGGAGAAACTTCTCATTGCTTAGATTATGGATTTTTCCTTCCCTAATGGCACGGCCATATTCCAGGATGACAACGCCAGGATTCATCTCAGACTGTGGAGAGTGGTTCAGGGAGCGTGAGACATCATTTTCACTCATGGATTGGCCACAGAGTCCAGACCTTAACCCCACTGAGAATCTTTGGGATGTGCTGGAGAAGGCTTTGCGCAGTGGTCAGACTCTCCCATCATCAATATTAAAATTAATGCAACACTGGATGGAAATAAATCTGAGACTTTGCAGAAGCTTATGGAAACAACGCCACAGCGAATGCGTGCTGTAATCACAGCTGAAGGCGGTCCAACCACATATTAGAGTGTGTGACCTGTTTTTGGTGGCCACTTTTTTGCCAGGCTGTGGATCTTTGCCGTTAAATGACCCTGAAGAGCCCGCGTCAGAGGGCGTTTCATCATTTGAGCTCTGAGAATTTTCTCTGTTGTGGCACGGTTGGAAGGGCTCTCGTTGTCAAAGGGTGCATGTATCTGAATGAGGTGCCTTCTATTGCAAGCAACATCCTGTTTGACCACATTTCAGTCTTCAGTTTTTCCAAAGGATGCATTGCACGAATTAGTTTGAGGTGCCTGAACGACAGTAAGGCTGTACCAAAGGATGATGCACAGAGATAACAGCTCAACATTTTTGCTCCTTAAATGTACTGCTGCTACTCTCAACTCTTTGACTTCTGGACTTCCTTCTGTTGTGCCTGTCAGTGTCTGCAGAAACGTCACAGACTGGACAGCTCATCAAATGCACCCAAAGATGTGCTTGACTGGTCCAGAAGAAGCTTTCTATCCGACACAATGTAGAAGCTGAAACTGCGTTTTTGAACTTCCTGTGGCCAGGAGACACGGTTGGTGGTTTCCCTCCATCGTGGAGAGGTGATCCACCGGGCTCCGGTGAGCCTAAAACACAAAGAGAAGCATCTCTGTAAAAGCCCTTACTGAGAAAAATTAGCAAAATGTTGAACCAGACAAACCTGAAACATCACCAGGTGATCCGCTGCCTCCTCAGCGCTCATGTTCATGCACTTTTCCATCCAGCTGGCTGTGGAGTTAGAAGATGCAGCAAGACCACAGAGGCCATGTCGCTGTGTAAAACACACTGTAGCGAGGACTGTCACCCTAACTGCTCGAACCAAACGTGCTTATACTATTTCATTTGACAGAGAGCTGTGCACTGGTTCAACCCATACACTTAGACTTACAGGACAGGGTTTAGTCACACGGGTGGTCTGGGATGTTTCCTCTGGTGAAGACAGTTGTGTGTGTTTTTGTGATAACACCATGACACAAAGAACCCCTGATGTCATCCTACCTGTCAGATTCTTCATTCACAGCAGATTTGAGGAGCTTTCTCAGAAGAGTTGTCGGTCTCAGGGTCCTGGCCTCCTGGATGATCCTGTCCTGAAAGCAGGTGGTCCGTTTTTCCAGGAACCTGGATGAAGTCTCTGCTCCATCAGCGAGAATCCTGCAGAATCTAATATACAAAGGAAGTGTTATTCCATTAACCCGATGAGATCTAACAGGACTCCTCTCAGTCCTTTAGGGTCCAGAAAGCCAGGGAACATTTGCAGCATGATCCTGACCGCTGAGGATCATGGATGGAGGAATGCTTCTCTCATCTTTTGGAAAATCAAGTCCCGATCAGAGGTGAAGAGGAGCGTTACCTCCTGACCGCTGGTGGTCCGTGGAGCCGTTTCTGACGGACCTCCTTTGAGCACCGCTCTGTTGATGGATGTCGATGTGGTTTTGGACTGACGATGGACCGTCTTCAGCCTCCTCTCAAAGCCAGTGTAACCTGAACCCACAGAAACGCTCCGTTGTTACAGTGCTGCAAAAAGCCAAACTGATGAATCGCTGAAACTTCAGTGTTTACTAAACTCACAAATCCCTCTGAGCACGGACCCTTTAGAGATGGAGGGGCTGAGCCCAGGAGCAGGAAAAACCCGCTGTTGTTTTATTTACTGCTCTCCTAAAAACTAAAGTACTGCTGTGATAGGAAAAGAATCAGTAATAAAGGAGCCCTGCAGGCCAGGACTCTAGACTTCAGTACATCTACTTTAGCGGTTTCTTCATGTTTATCACAGATTTCTACATTTTGGACAAAAATGAAACAGCAGTGTCCTATGTGGGCTACGGTTTCAGCTCACACAGCAAATTCCCAGAGCGAAAAAATTGGGAGTTAAACAAAAAAGAGTGAAAGAGTTAGATTTTCAGAGTACATTCATGCACTTAGACTCCAGCTAGAGCTCAGTGATGCTCCTGAGCAGTGTTAGAAACAGTAGTTCATTCACACGGTGCTGAGAGCAGAGAATCAACTCTGTTCCTGAGTTCATTCCCAACAGCTTTGTTGCCACGCCCCTACTGCCACTTCAGATCTAGGGAGTAGAGTTTTCCCATCATGCATTGTGTGTTTAGATGTATTTTAGATGTTTTTAGATGTATTTATATGTGTTTAGATGTTGCCTGTTGTACAGTTACTATTGCTGTTTTTCATTTGCTCATGTTTCTGGTGAATTGTTGTTGATTTGATGTTAGATACATCTGCACCATGAGTGACGCTGTCCACTGAGTTAAACACTTCCCACACATGGCAATGGTTTTTCTGTCGATAGGAATCACAAGCTGTCTGTCACTTTGCTCATCCTGATGAGAGCACAGCAGCTCAGCCACAATGACCAATGAAAACTGGTAGGATTTAGTGGCATGGTGGTGTTTAAAGTTGTCTGAAATATAACCTCAGTACAAGAAAATATATCTGTAAAATATTAACCACAAACACTGAGAATGAGTTCATGTAACTCAAGTTAGTTTTACTCTGAGTGAGAGTTTATTTTAACTCCTGATAAGAGTTAAGAATCAACTCCCAGAAAAGAGTTACTTTAACTCAGCTCTAGAGTTTATTCCATGGTCTCACATGTTCACTCAGATTGAGTTGATTTTAACTCACACAGAGTTTATTCCAGTGACCTGAATTTGCTGTGCAGAGGGGTCTTGGTCGTGATGTCGTCCAGCTGCACTGTTCCTTTACGTCTGTTAGAATCAGCTCAGCTTGATGATTGCATCTTCTTCTTCCCATCTCCCTCCTCCCTGAAGCTTTGGACCAAAATGAAAGGATGACTCTCCACAGGCAGGGCAGAGATGTCCTCCTCCTCTAGACTGTCACCCTTAAAAGCCTCTGAAATATAAAAGCAGAAGCAGAGTTAGCCCAGCGGACTGAGGAGGAGGAAGTAGGATACATGGAGGATACGTGAGAATCTTAGGTGCATTCTGGGAAAGAAGAAGAGTGCAGCTGAATGACATCACTGACCAGGATGCACCGACGAGCTAGTCTTCAGTTCACTCCAAACTGAGAAGTCTTCGTGTTCATGCAGCACACAAATAAAAGACAGGAGTGGTAATGTAGTAAGGTCACACCCTCTTACCCTTCCTCTCTCCTTGGTTCCTTTAAATCAGCCCTCTTACCCTTCCTCTCTCCTTGGTTCCTTTAAATCAGCCCTCTTACCCTTCCTCTCTCCTTGGTTCCTTTAAATCAGTCCTCTTACCCTTCCTCTCTCCTTGGTTCCTTTAAATCAGTCCTCTTACCCTTCCTCTCTCCTTGGTTCCTTTAAATCAGCCCTCTTACCCTTCCTCTCTCCTTGGTTCCTTTAAATCAGTCCTCTTACCCTTCCTCTCTCCTTGGTTCCTTTAAATCAGCCCTCTTACCCTTCCTCTCTCCTTGGTTCCTTTAAATCAGTCCTCTTACCCTTCCTCTCCTTGGTTCCTTTAAATCAGCCCTCTTACCCTTTCTCTCTCCTTGGTTCCTTTAAATCAGCCCTCTTACCCTTCCTCTCTCCTTGGTTCCTTTAAATCAGTCCTCTTACCCTTCCTCTCTCCTTGGTTCCTTTAAATCAGCCCTCTTACCCTTCCTCTCTCCTTGGTTCCTTTAAATCAGTCCTCTTACCCTTCCTCTCTCCTTGGTTCCTTTAAATCAGTCCTCTTACCCTTCCTCTCTCCTTGGTTCCTTTAAATCAGTCCTCTTACCCTTCCTCTCTCCTTGGTTCCTTTAAATCAGTCCTCTTATCCTTCCTCTCTCCTTGGTTCCTTTAAATCAGTCCTCTTACCCTTCCTCTCTCCTTGGTTCCTTTAAATCAGCCCTCTTATCCTTCCTCTCTCCTTGGTTCCTTTAAAATCAGATGTTTTCCCATTTCTGTTGCTCCTGATCTAAACGTAGATCTAGGCTGGCCAGACTGTAAAGATGCCGTCCATGTCAGCCTGAAGAGTTTGGCATCCTTCATCACTTGTGCTGATTAATGTTGGGATGGAGAGCGTGTGTGTTAGACCTGGGGATGAAGACCCTCACCCTGAAGTCTGAGGGTAAAACATACCAACATCAGGATATAATGCAGAAATACCTCCATGTACCCCATGAGGGTCTGATCCTCTCCATCCATGATCATCAGCACCACCTGGCATCAACAGGGCAGGGTTTCTCTGTGTGTCATTCACACTTATACTGCCTACCACAAGCCGTGAGTGTTCAGTATTGGCCCAGGTCTGCAGCCGTCCTCTTGGCCCAGGTCTACAGCCGTCCTCTTGGACAGGTCCACAGCCGTCCTCTTGGCCATGGTCCGCAGCCGTCCTCTTGGACAGGTCTACAGCCGTCCTCTTGGCCCAGGTCTACAGCCGTCCTCTTGGCCCAGGTCTACAGCCGTCCTCTTGGACAGGTCCACAGCCGTCCTCTTGGCCATGGTCCGCAGCCGTCCTCTTGGACAGGTCTACAGCCGTCCTCTTGGCCCAGGTCTACAGCCGTCCTCTTGGTCAGGTCTACAGCCGTCCTCTTGGCCCAGGTCTGCAGCCGTCCTCTTGGACAGGTCTACAGCCGTCCTCTTGGACAGGTCTACAGCCGTCCTCTTGGCCCTGGTCTGTAGCCGTCCTCTTGGCCATGGTCCGCAGCCGTCCTCTTGGACAGGTCTACAGCCGTCCTCTTGGCCCAGGTCTACAGCCGTCCTCTTGGTCAGGTCTACAGCCGTCCTCTTGGCCCAGGTCTGCAGCCGTCCTCTTGGTAAGGTCTACAGCCGTCCTCTTGGACAGGTCTACAGCCGTCCTCTTGGACAGGTCTGCAGCCGTCCTCTTGGACAGGTCTACAGCCGTCCTCTTGGCCCAGGTCTACAGCCGTCCTCTTGGTCAGGTCTACAGCCGTCCTCTTGGCCCAGGTCTGCAGCCGTCCTCTTGGTAAGGTCTACAGCCGTCCTCTTGGACAGGTCTACAGCCGTCCTCTTGGACAGGTCTGCAGCCGTCCTCTTGGACAGGTCTACAGCCGTCCTCTTGGACAGGTCTACAGCCGTCCTCTTGGACAGGTCTACAGCCGTCCTCTTGGCCCAGGTCTACAGCCGTCCTCTTGGCCCAGTTCTACAGCCGTCCTCTTGGCCCAGGTCTGCAGCCGTCCTCTTGACCCAGGTCTACAGCCGTCCTCTTGGACAGGTCTACAGCCGTCCTCTTGGCCCAGGTCTACAGCCGTCCTCTTGGCCCAGGTCTGCAGCCGTCCTCTTGGACAGGTCTGCAGCTGTCCTCTTGGCCCAGGTCTGCAGCCGTCCTCTTGGACAGGTCTACAGCCGTCCTCTTGGCCCAGGTCTGCAGCCGTCCTCTTCGACAGGTCTGCAGCCGTCCTCTTGGCCCAGGTCTACAGCAATCCTCTTGGACAGGTCTACAGCCATCCTGTTGGACAGGTCTACAGCCGTCCTCTTGGCCCAGGTCTGCAGCCGTCCTCTTGGACAGGTCTGCAGCCGTCCTCTTGGACAGGCCTACAGCCGTCCTCTTGGACAGGTCTGCAGCCGTCCTCTTGGACAGGCCTACAGCCGTCCTCTTGGACAGGTCTACAGCTGTCCTCTTGGCCCAGGTCCGCAGCTGTCCTTTTGGCCAAGGTCTACAGCCGTCCTGTTGGACAGGTCTATAGCCATCCTCTTGGCCAGGTCCACAGCCGTCCTCTTGGCCCAGGTCTGCAGCCGTCCTCTTGGACAGGCCTACAGCCGTCCTCTTGGACAGGTCTGCAGCCGTCCTCTTGGACAGGCCTACAGCTGTCCTCTTGGCCATGGTCCGCAGCCGTCCTCTTGGACAGGTCTACAGCCGTCCTCTTGGCCCAGGTCTGCAGCCGTCCTCTTGGACAGGTCTGCAGCCGTCCTCTTGGACAGGTCTACAGCCGTCCTCTTGGCCCAGGTCTGCAGCCGTCCTCTTGGACAGGTCTGCAGCCGTCCTCTTGGACAGGCCTACAGCCGTCCTCTTGGTAAGGTCTACAGCCGTCCTCTTGGCCCAGGTCTACAGCCGTCCTCTTGGAGAGGTCTGCAGCCATCCTCTTGGACAGGCCTACAGCCGTCCTCTTGGCCCAGGTCTACAGCCGTCCTCTTGGCCCAGGTCTGCAGCCGTCCTCTTGGACAGGTCTGCAGCTGTCCTCTTGGCCCAGGTCTGCAGCCGTCCTCTTGGACAGGTCTACAGCCGTCCTCTTGGACAGGCCTACAGCCGTCCTCTTGGACAGGTCTGCAGCCGTCCTCTTGGACAGGTCTACAGCCGTCCTCTTGGACAGGTCTACAGCTGTCCTCTTGGCCCAGGTCAGCAGCTGTCCTCTTGGCCAAGGTCTGCAGCCGTCCTCCTGGACAGGTCTGCAGCCGTCCTCTTGGACAGGCCTGCAGCCGTCCTCTTGGACAGGTCTGCAGCCGTCCTCTTGGACAGGTCTACAGCCGTCCTCTTGGACAGGTCTACAGCTGTCCTCTTGGCCCAGGTCAGCAGCTGTCCTCTTGGCCAAGGTCTACAGCCGTCCTGTTGGAAAGGTCCACAGCCGTCCTCTTGGCCATGGTCTACAGCCGTCCTCTTGGACAGGTCTGCAGCTGTCCTCTTGGCCCAGGTCTGCAGCCGTCCTCTTGGACAGGTCTACAGCCGTCCTCTTGACCCAGGTCTACAGCCGTCCTCTTGGCCCAGGTCTGCAGCCGTCCTCTTGGACAGGTCAGCAGCTGTCCTCTTGGCCCAGGTCTGCAGCCGTCCTCTTGGACAGGTCTGCAGCCGTCCTCTTCGACAGGTCTGCAGCCGTCCTCTTCGACAGGTCTGCAGCCGTCCTCTTGGCCCAGGTCTACAGCCGTCCTCTTGGACAGGTCTACAGCCGTCATCTTGGACAGGTCTACAGCCGTCCTCTTGGCCCAGGTCTGCAGCCGTCCTCCTGGACAGGTCTGCAGCCGTCCTCTTGGACAGGCCTACAGCCGTCCTCTTGGACAGGTCTGCAGCCGTCCTCTTGGCCATGGTCCGCAGCCGTCCTCTTGGACAGGTCCGCAGCTGTCCTCTTGGCCAAGGTCTACAGCCGTCCTGTTGGACAGGTCTTCAGCCATCCTCTTGGCCAGGTCCACAGCCGTCCTCTTGGACAGGTCCGCAGCTGTCCTCTTGGCCAAGGTCTACAGCCGTCCTGTTGGACAGGTCTTCAGCCATCCTCTTGGCCAGGTCCACAGCCGTCCTCTTGGCCCAGGTCCGCAGCCGTCCTCTTGGACAGGTCTGCAGCCGTCCTCTTGGACAGGTCTACAGCCGTCCTCTTGGCCCAGGTCCGCAGCTGTCCTCTCGGCCCAGGTCTACAGCCGTCCTCTTGGCCCAGGTCTGCAGCTGTCCTCTTCGACAGGTCTGCAGCCGTCCTCTTGGCCCAGGTCCGCAGCTGTCCTCTTGGCCAAGGTCTACAGCCGTCCTCTTGGACAGGTCTTCAGCCATCCTCTTGGCCAGGTCCACAGCCGTCCTCTTGGCCCAGGTCTGCAGCCGTCCTCTTGGACAGGTCTACAGCTGTCCTCTTGGCCCTGGTCAGCAGCCGTCCTCTTGGCCCAGGTCTGCAGCCGTCCTCTTGGACAGGTCTGCAGCCGTCCTCTTGGACAGGTCTACAGCCGTCCTCTTGGCCCAGGTCCGCAGCTGTCCTCTTGGCCCAGGTCTACAGCCGTCCTCTTGGCCCAGGTCTGCAGCCGTCCTCTTGGACAGGTCTACAGCCATCCTCTTGGACAGGTCTACAGCTGTCCTCTTGGCCCAGGTCTACAGCCGTCCTCTTGGCCCAGGTCTGCAGCCGTCCTCTTGGACAGGTCTACAGCCATCCTCTTGGACAGGTCTACAGCTGTCCTCTTGGCCCAGGTCTACAGCCGTCCTCTTGGACAGGTCTACAGCCGTCCTGTTGGACAGGTCTACAGCCGTCCTGTTGGACAGGTCTACAGCCGTCCTCTTGGACAGGTCTACAGCCGTCCTCTTGGACAGGTCTACAGCCGTCCTCTTGGACAGGTCTACAGCCATCCTCTTGGACAGGTCTACAGCTGTCCTCTTGGCCCAGGTCTACAGCCGTCCTCTTGGACAGGTCTACAGCTGTCCTCTTGGCCCAGGTCTACAGCCGTCCTCTTGGCCCAGGTCTACAGCCGTCCTCTTGGCCCAGGTATGCAGCCGTCCTCTTGGACAGGTCTACAGCCATCCTCTTGGACAGGTCTACAGCTGTCCTCTTGGCCCAGGTCTACAGCCGTCCTCTTGGACAGGTCTACAGCTGTCCTCTTTGCCCAGGTCTACAGCCGTCCTCTTGGCCCAGGTCTACAGCCGTCCTCTTGGCCCAGGTATGCAGCCGTCCTCTTGGACAGGTCTACAGCCATCCTGTTGGACAGGTCTACAGCTGTCCTCTTGGCCCAGGTCTACAGCCGTCCTCTTGGCCCAGGTCCGCAGCTGTCCTCTTGGCCCAGGTCTACAGCCGTCCTCTTGGCCCAGGTCTGCAGCCGTCCTCTTGGACAGGTCTACAGCCGTCCTCTTGGCCCAGGTCTACAGCCGTCCTCTTGGCCCAGGTCCGCAGCTGTCCTCTTGGCCCAGGTCTACAGCCGTCCTCTTGGCCCAGGTCTACAGCCATCCTCTTGGACAGGTCTACAGCTGTCCTCTTGGCCCAGGTCTACAGCCGTCCTCTTGGACAGGTCTACAGCTGTCCTCTTGGCCCAGGTCTACAGCCGTCCTCTTGGACAGGTCTACAGCCATCCTCTTGGCCCAGGTCTACAGCCGTCCTCTTGGACAGGTCTACAGCTGTCCTCTTGGCCCTGGTCAGCAGCCGTCCTCTTGGCCCAGGTCTGCAGCCGTCCTCTTGGACAGGTCTACAGCCGTCCTCTTGGCCCAGGTCCGCAGCTGTCCTCTTGGCCCAGGTCTACAGCCGTCCTCTTGGCCCAGGTATGCAGCCGTCCTCTTGGACAGGTCTACAGCCATCCTCTTGGACAGGTCTACAGCTGTCCTCTTGGCCCAGGTCTACAGCCGTCCTCTTGGCCCAGGTCTACAGCCGTCCTCTTGGCCCAGGTATGCAGCCGTCCTCTTGGACAGGTCTACAGCTGTCCTCTTTGCCCAGGTCTACAGCCGTCCTCTTGGACAGGTCTACAGCTGTCCTCTTGGCCCAGGTCTACAGCCGTCCTCTTGGCCCAGGTCTACAGCCGTCCTCTTGGCCCAGGTATGCAGCCGTCCTCTTGGACAGGTCTACAGCCGTCCTCTTGGCCCAGGTCTACAGCCGTCCTCTTGGCCCAGGTCTACAGCCGTCCTCTTGGACAGGTCTACAGCCATCCTCTTGGACAGGTCTACAGCCGTCCTCTTGGCCCAGGTCTACAGCCGTCCTCTTGGACAGGTCTACAGCCGTCCTCTTGGCCCAGGTCTACAGCCGTCCTCTTGGCCCAGGTCTACAGCCGTCCTCTTGGACAGGTCTACAGCCGTCCTCTTGGACAGGTCTACAGCCGTCCTCTTGGACAGGTCTACAGCCGTCCTCTTGGCCCAGGTCTACAGCCGTCCTCTTGGCCCAGGTATGCAGCCGTCCTCTTGGCCCAGGTCTACAGCCATCCTCTTGGACAGGTCTACAGCTGTCCTCTTTGCCCAGGTCTACAGCCGTCCTCTTGGACAGGTCTACAGCTGTCCTCTTGGCCCAGGTCTACAGCCGTCCTCTTGGCCCAGGTCTACAGCCGTCCTCTTGGCCCAGGTATGCAGCCGTCCTCTTGGACAGGTCTACAGCCGTCCTCTTGGACAGGTCTACAGCTGTCATCTTGGCCCAGGTCTACAGCCGTCCTCTTGGACAGGTCTACAGCCGTCCTCTTGGACAGGTCTACAGCCGTCCTCTTGGACAGGTCTACAGCCGTCCTCTTGGACAGGTCTACAGCCGTCCTCTTGGCCCAGGTCTACAGCCGTCCTCTTGGCCCAGGTCTACAGCCGTCCTCTTGGCCCAGGTCTACAGCCGTCCTCTTGGACAGGTCTACAGCCGTCCTCTTGGACAGGTCTACAGCCGTCCTCTTGGACAGGTCTACAGCCATCCTCTTGGACAGGTCTACAGCCGTCCTCTTGGCCCAGGTCTACAGCCGTCCTCTTGGACAGGTCTACAGCCGTCCTCTTGGCCCAGGTCTACAGCCGTCCTCTTGGCCCAGGTCTACAGCCGTCCTCTTGGACAGGTCTACAGCCGTCCTCTTGGACAGGTCTACAGCCGTCCTCTTGGACAGGTCTACAGCCGTCCTCTTGGCCCAGGTCTACAGCCGTCCTCTTGGCCCAGGTATGCAGCCGTCCTCTTGGCCCAGGTCTACAGCCATCCTCTTGGACAGGTCTACAGCTGTCCTCTTTGCCCAGGTCTACAGCCGTCCTCTTGGACAGGTCTACAGCTTTCCTCTTGGCCCAGGTCTACAGCCGTCCTCTTGGCCCAGGTCTACAGCCGTCCTCTTGGCCCAGGTATGCAGCCGTCCTCTTGGACAGGTCTACAGCCGTCCTCTTGGACAGGTCTACAGCTGTCCTCTTGGCCCAGGTCTACAGCCGTCCTCTTGGACAGGTCTACAGCCGTCCTCTTGGCCCAGGTCTACAGCCGTCCTCTTGGCCCAGGTCTACAGCCGTCCTCTTGGACAGGTCTACAGCCGTCCTCTTGGACAGGTCTACAGCCGTCCTCTTGGACAGGTCTACAGCCGTCCTCTTGGACAGGTCTACAGCCGTCCTCTTGGCCCAGGTCTACAGCCGTCCTCTTGGCCCAGGTCTACAGCCGTCCTCTTGGCCCAGGTCTACAGCCGTCCTCTTGGACAGGTCTACAGCCGTCCTCTTGGACAGGTCTACAGCCGTCCTCTTGGACAGGTCTACAGCCAACGGTACCAAAACTGGAGACAGGTTTTCTCAGTGTAAGATTCCCAAGCACATCCATACATCCCATAGAAATGAAATAATCATCGTCACTTTACCATCATCAGAACAGATGACGGAGCAGACATGGTTAACTGTAGCTCCTCCTCATCACCTCTGACCCCTGTTCATCTGTGACCTTTAGTCTTCTGCCCTCTGGTAGGAGGATTTCTGATGCACTGGAACAAAAACAATAAACCCTCCTTTCAGACATCATGATTACAGCTCCAATGATGACCGACAAAACAACACACTGAACTCACACTGATGAAGACGAGACGCTGACTTCCTCACGTTTCTTGGTCCCCCACGGTTTCATGTTGATGAGCGTCTCGGTCACTGAAGGGACAAAACTAAACAACACAGACGGGCCTGTGCCGGCTGCGGCTGTCTGTGTGGGGCTGTAACGGACTGGACAACATAACCTGAACTACTCTGTCCTGAAGGTCAAACAGGGTTAACCAGGTTAAACAAGCTGTCAGACCGCTGTCCTCTTCTTTCAACACTCCTGACGCCTGCTTCAGTAACAGAGGGCCACATCTGACACACGCTCCGTCCACACGGCGTCACCACTCCCACCCCGATAACATTACAATATCACTGTTAAAGCCATGAATTTCACCTTTCACTCTCTTATTCACAAGCCACTCTCAGTTTTAGCTAGCCACAATTTAGATGTCTGTAACTCCTGTTTAATGTAATCAAGGTTTACATTTCCAGGATTTAAAGTGACTGATTCTCCTCAGGGGAACGCTCTGTTCTTCTCCCTGGTCACCGCCAGCTCTCCTAAAGGACGCCACCTTCACCACTCAGACAGCACTACAGAGAGTTAGGGTAAGGGTTAACCCTAACCCTAACCTCTGACCCTGTTAGAAACAGGGTCAGGGGTCAGACATCTCTGTAATCAGTCCAGTATAGGAGCTCCACTCTGCCGGTCTCATTTCTTCATCATTTTGGCCAGATTCATTCTTAAAAGCAGCGTATTTACACACAAACACACACCCGTTTCATGTTAAAAATGATAGATTTATTTCTCATTACAATCACAGACTGTGTTTCCTAAAGTTCACATGTGCTACAGACGTCATCAGCTGATTGAACTCTACTGTCATTAAAAACCATAAAACAGAGAAATGGACAGCTCTGCTGCCCTCAGCTCAAGTCTTCTAACTCTAAAGCTTTTCTCATCCTGGCTGCTGTCTGCCTGTTTCTCTCTGCCCGGCTGATCAGTGATCAGGATGTAGAGATTTTATGTTTGGTGGGTTTATTACCAACACACAGTAAATCTGTACCACTTCCTGCAGCGTGGCACGTTTCAGCTGTTTTAGAATGAGCTCATATGCTGAGGTTTGATCACTAGGGTGTACTGTCTGATGAAACAGAGGCGGAAGGTTAATGAAACGCTATTTTATTAGTCTGAGAGGGAGAGAGAGCGGGTACTCAGGCAGCGTTGGCGCACGTATGAGCCATGGTTAGAGAGGAAAGTTCAGCTCTGTGTGAAATCACTTTCTCCTCTGCAGAGAGAAGCATCAGCGCTAACACCACGTTAGCTAGCGTCTGTCTGTGAGTGGCGTTCGTGTCAACGACATGAAGTAAAAAATGGTAAAGTTAGTAAAACTAAGATATGGACACCTACTTAGTGGTCTTGGCAGCACAGAAGAACAGTTAGAGGCGCGGTTTAACCCCACCGTCTGATTCAGTTCCTCTAACAGCCCAGTCAAGCTTGGTTGGTCTGCATCGAAATATAAATGCAAACACAGGAACGTTAACGCTACCCTAGCAGCGTCCTCTGAGGGGAGTCTTCCTCGCCTTACTGAGGCTGACGGTCGTCTAACAAGAGAAACTCTCATGAAGCAGAAACTACCCGGAAAGAAACAGACACTTCAACGTGGAGCGACACAAAATCACATCAGAAGCAGTGAGATTATCCAATGGAAATGTTTAAAGCATGAAAAACAGATACCGGTGCAACAGGCGAGCGCGCTAGCTTACCACAACTTCAGACAAAGGCAGGCTACGTTCAAGCGCCTCCACAAGAGTCCGAAAATTACGTTTACTTCAGAGGCTTTCAAAGAAGTTATTCCTGGCAAATAAACAGTTTTATACGACACAAACAGAAAATGACCAATGTTAGCATGTAGTTGTAGCTGTCTCTGACGATGCTACCGTAGAGAACGAACTCTGGAGCAGAGCTGATGGTGGACGTGCTACTGTTCCTAACACCGTCAGAGAGAATTACGTTACTCAGAGTGGTGTTGCGATGAGTGAATAAACTCCAACAATTTCACTCAATTTTATTTAACTCCGGATTTTTTCACTCTTGAAATTTGTTGCGTACGCTTGTGACTTCCATGGTTGGTGCTCTCTGAACGACGGTGAACTTACCAGGTTTGGCGGCAGCCGGCGCTGAAATAGACCTGCAGCCAGGGTCCAAAACTAACGCTCGCCACTCGCCAGTTACAAGTAGATTTCGTCTCTGGCTGGTAAATTTTTAAGACTACTCTCCACTCTGGCGAGTAATTTTTTTTTTTACCAGTGAAAAACTCACGTTTTTGTTACTGGAGAACGATGCTGGTATCACTGGTTTCCTGGCAGAGTAATGTGTGTTTCAGGCCGAGACGATCTTTGGTCGTGTAGCTGTGTCAGTCATGACATCATTCACAGTGCTGAGGTGGGTACAGTCGTGGACAAAAATGTTGGCACCCCTGGAATTTTTCCAGAAAATACATCATTTCTCCCAGAAATTGTTTCAATCAACAAATGTTTTTGGTATACATGTGTTTATTTCCTTTATGTGCATTGGAACAACACAAAAAATCAGAAGGAAAAAGAACAAACTGACATAATTTCACACAAACCCCCAAAAATATGCAACAAATTTGTTGGCACCCTCAACTTAATATTTGGTTTCACACCCTTGGGAAATAATAACTGAAACCAGTCTCTTCCTATAACCATCAACAAGCTTCTTACTCCTCTCGGCTGGAATTTTGGACCACTCTTCTTCTCCAAACTGCTCCAGGTCTCTCAGATTTGAAGGGTGCTTCTTCAACAGCAGTTCTGAGATCTCTCCATAGGTGTTCAATGGGATTTAGATCTGGACTCATTGCTGGCCACTTCAGAACTCTCCAGCTTTGTCTCCAACCATTTCTTGGTGCTTTCTGAGGTATGTTTGGGGTCATTGTCCTGCTGGAACACCCATGACCTCTGACCCAGACCCAGCTTTCTGACACTAGGTCCTACATTGTGGCCTAAAATCTTTTGATAGTCTCCAGATTTCATGATTCCTTGCAGACAGTCAAGGCACCCAGTGCCAGAGGCAGCAAAATAACCCCAAAACATCCTTGAAGCTCCACCATGTTTGACTGTAGGTACTGTGTTCTTTTCTTTGTAGGCCTCATTCTGTTTTCTGTAAACAGTAGAATGACGTGCTTTTCCAAAAAGCTCTACCTTAGTCTCATCTGTCCACTAAATGTTCTCCCAGAAGGATTGAGGCTTACTCAGGTACATTTCTGCAAACTCCAGTCTGGCTTTTTTATGTCTCTTTGTCAGCAGTGGGGTTCTCCTGGGTCTCCTGCCATAGCGCTTCATCTCATTCAGATGACCACGTATGGTCCCAGCTGACACTTTTGCACCCTGAGTCTGCAGGACAGCCTGAATCTGTGTGGAAGTTGACTGAGGATGTTTATCCACCATTCCAACTATCCTGTTCTATCTATCTATCTGTTCTGTTCTATCTATCCTATTCATTCTTTAGTCAGTTTTTCTCTTCCGTCCACGTCCAGGGAGATTAGCCACAGCTCCATGGTTATAAACTTCTTGATTATATTACACACAGTGGACAAAGGAATCTCAGGATCTCTGGAGATGGTCTTTAACCTTGAGATTGTTCATATTTTACACTATTTTGCTTCTTAAGTCCTCAGACAGTTCTGGGCTCTTCTTCCTCTCCTCCATGCTTGGTGTGACACACACAGACACACAACACAAAGGCTGAGTCAACTTTTAGACATTCTTACTGGCTTCAGGTGTGATTTCTAGATTGCAGCACCTGTTACTGCCACAGGTGAGTTTAAATGAGCATCACATGCTGGAAATAAAATGATTCACCCACAGTTTTAAAAGGGGGACAATAGGTTTGAGTTTTGTGTAAAATTATATCAGTTTTGTCTTTTTTCTTCAGATTTTTTGTGTTGTTCCAGTGAACATGAAGGAAATAAACATGTTTATACCAAAAACATTTGTAACTGCAACAATTTCTGGGAGGCATGGTGTATTTTCTGGAAATATCCCAGGGGTGCCAATACTTTCGTCCATGACTGTAGCTGCTTGTTACTGTGCCGTACCTCCTTGCAGTGTTCCAACTTAGTGACTTTGTGGCTATATTAGCGAGTTCTCAGACCCCTCTAGTGACTCTTTTTCAAAAAAGCGACTAGGGACAAATCTAGTGACTTTTTCTGGCGTTAGAGACTTTAGGAGACTCTGACATGAAAACACGTATCGTTGTAACGCCTCTGAGCAGCGGGCGCTGCCGTGGGCCCCTCCCCGTCCCAGAGCACTGACAGGTAGTCCACTCCTCAGCAGCAGACCCTCTCAGCTGCGGTCAGAGCAGGAGATCACGCCTCCATGTCCAGACCACAGATTAACCACGCTGTGAAGCGCCATGACAGTTTTTTTCTATTGTCTCTGTTCGGTCCATTTAGATTGTTAATGACGACTGTATAAAAAAAAAAGATTTGTTGTAGGCTCTTCAGTGGACCATAAGGTTTAAACTAAACCAAACATAAGAAAACTAAACTTCTAAGAAAAATAGAATAATAAATAAATGATAAACCAGAAATAAACTTTAAAGTAACTCTGCCAGAGTTTCTCTGGCTATGTCAATGCTCTGACAGACTGGAGAGGGAGCAAAGTGCTCTGCACAACGATTGGCCAGCGTTCTGCCGCGCACACACTGCATTTGGAAATTGGGGGTTATGCCTGTTGGCCACTTTTTAACCTCTTTTCACTACATTTTTTTAACAATACTGGCAACTTTTCACTTTTCACTGTTCCTTCAAAGATTTTCCACCGATCAAAACACAGCATTGTAGAATCAAACAAAAATGTTGCAAAATATCTCACTCGCCCCCTTGTGGCAGGGCGCGGTATAGGTGAGCTCAAAGCTTAGGGCTAATGTTACTCTGAGCAAAATGTTCATATTTGTTCCTCTGAAAGTCCGGCCCCAAAGTCTCTGCTAAGAATACAGCTGGCCCTTGCACACATAAAGTTGATGACCCCTGCATTAACCCTTAGATTGTGTTTGAGTCAAATCTGACCCGTTTCCAAGTTCATGTATGTAAAAAGAACCATTTGCTTTGTTGTCCTGGAATGAGGCTTCATCTAACCCTCAGACACAACGATTTTAACACAACATAAGAAATTTTCACCATTTCAGTACACTCTGAAAGGCTCAGCAACAAAGAATGACATTTGTGGTGTTCAGGTCAAACATGACCCCGCAGAGAATACAGGCTGTCCCATACATCACCTAAAAGCTCTGGGTTCATCTGTGGATCACACCAGAAGAGGCACACACACACACACACCCCTACACACACCTGCAGACGCACGCCTGCAGACACACACCTGGAACACGCACCAAGAGACACACACCTGGAGACACACGCCTGGAGACCACACACCTGGAGACACACACTTGGAGACCACACACCTGCAGACCACACACCTGGAGACACACACTTGGAGACCACACACCTGGAGATCACACACCTGGAGACACACACCTGGAGACTACACCTGACAACACACCTAGAGACACATGCCTGGAGACACACACGTGGAGACACACACCTGGAGACACACACCTGGGGACACTCACCTGGAGACCACACACCTGGAGACACACACCTGGAGACCACACACCTGGAGACACACACCTGGAGACACACACTTGGAGACCACACACCTGGAGATCACACACCTGGAGACACACACCTGGAAACACACGCCTGCAGACCACACACCTGGAGACACACACTTGGAGACCACACACCTGGAGATCACACACCTGGAGACACACACCTGGAGACTACACCTGACAACACACCTAGAGACACATGCCTGGAGACACACACGTGGAGACACACACCTGGAGACACACACCTGGGGACACTCACCTGGAGACCACACACCTGGAGACACACACCTGGAGACCACACACCTGGAGACACACACCTTCAGACACACACCTGGAGACCACACGCCTGGAGACACACACCTGGAGACACACACCTGGAGACCATAACAACCTAGAGACACACGCCTGGAGACACACACCTGAAGACCACACACCTGGAGACCACACACCTGGAGACCACACACCTGGAGACACACACCCAGAGACCACACACCTGGAGACACACACCTGGAGACCACACACCTGGAGACACACACCTGGAGACCACACCTGACAACACACCTAGATACACATGCCTGGAAACACACGTGGAGACACACACCTGGAGACACACACCTAGAGACACACACCTAGAGACACACACCTAGAGACACACACCTGGAGACACACACCTGGAGACACCCACCTAGAGACACACACCTAGAGACATACACCTGGAGACACACACCTGGAAACACACACCTAGAGACACACACCTAGAAACACACACCTAGAGACACACACCTGGAGACACACGCCTGGAAACACACGCCTGGAGACACCTGGAGACACACGCCTGGAAACACACACCTAGAGACACACACCTGGAGACACACGACTGGAGACCACAGGCCTGGAAACACACGCCTGGAGACACACGACTGGAGACACACGCCTGGAAAAACACGCCTGGAAACCCACACCTAGAGACACACACCTAGAGACACACACCTGGAGAAACACACCTGGAGAAACACCCCTGGAGACACACACCTAGAGACACACACCTAAAGACACACACCTGGAGAAACACACCTGGAGACACGCACCTAGAGACACACACCTGGAGAAACACACCTGGAGACACGCACCTAGAGACACACACCTAGAGACACACACCTGGAGACACACACCTGGAGACACACACCTGGAGACACACACCAGGAGACACACACCTCGAGACACACACCTGGAGACACCCACCTAGAGACACACACCTGGAGACACACACCTGGAGACACACGCCTGGAAACCCACACCTAGAGACACACACCTAGAGACACACACCTGGAGAAACACACCTGGAGACACGCACCTAGAGACACACACCTGGAGACACACACCTAGAGACACACACCTGGAGACACACACCTGGAGACACACACCTAAAGACTCACACCTGGAGACACACGCCTGGAGACCACACGCCTGGAGACACACACCTGGAAACTCACACCTGGAGACACACACCTAGAGACACACCCCTGGAGACACACACCTGGAGACACACACCTGGAGACACAAGCCTGGAGACACACACCTAGAGACACACACCTGGAGACACACACCTAAAGACTCACACCTGGAGACACACACCTGGAAACACACCTAGAGACACACACCTAGAGACACACACCTGGAGACACACACCTGGAGACACCCACCTAGAGACACACACCTAGAGACATACACCTGGAGACACACACCTGGAAACACACACCTGGAGACACCCACCTAGAGACACACACCTAGAGACATACACCTGGAGACACACACCTGGAAACACACACCTAGAGACACACACCTAGAAAAACACACACCTAGAGACACACACCTGGAGACACACGCCTGGAAACACACGCCTGGAGACACCTGGAGACACACGCCTGGAAACACACACCTAGAGACACACACCTAGAGACACACACCTGGAGAAACACACCTGGAGACACGCACCTAGAGACACACACCTGGAGAAACACACCTGGAGACACGCACCTAGAGACACACACCTAGAGACACACACCTGGAGACACACACCTGGAGACACACACCTGGAGACACACACCTGGAGACACACACCTCTCTGGTCCTCCTTGTCCCCTGGAGACACAAGCCTGGAGACACCCACCTAGAGACACACACCTGGAGACACACACCTGGAGACACACCCCTGGAAACCCACACCTAGAGACACACACCTAGAGGCACACACCTGGAGAAACACACCTGAAGACACGCACCTAGAGACACACACCTGGAGACACACACCTAGAGACACACATCTGGAGACACACACCTGGAGACACACACCTAAAGACTCACACCTGGAGACACACGCCTGGAGACCACACACCTGGAGAAACACACCTGGAGACACAGACCTAGAGACACACACCTTCAGACACACACCTGGAGACCACACACCTGGAGACACACACCTGGAGACACACACCTGGAGACCACACACCTGGAGACACACACCTGGAGACACACACCTGGAGACACACACCTGGAGACACACACCTGGAGACACACACCTAGAGACACACACCTAGAGACACACACCTGGAGACACACACCTGGAGACACACACCTAGAGACACACACCTAGAGACATACACCTGGAGACACACACCTGGAAACACACACCTAGAGACACACACCTAGAAAAACACACACCTAGAGACACACACCTGGAGACACACACCTGGAGACACACGCCTGGAAACCCACACCTAAAGACACACACCTAGAGACACACACCTGGAGAAACACACCTGGAGACACGCACCTGGAGAAACACACCTGGAGACACACACCTAGAGACACACCCCTGGAGACACACACCTGGAGACACAAGCCTGGAGACACACACCTAGAGACACACACCTGGAGACACACACCTAAAGACACACACCTGGAGACACACACCTAGAGACACACACCTGGAGACACACACCTCGAGACACACACCTGGAGACACCCACCTAGAGACACACGCCTGGAGACACACACCTGGAGACACACGACTGGAGACACCTGGAGACACACGCCTGGAAACCCACTTCTAGAGACACACACCTAGAGACACACACCTGGAGAAACACACCTGGAGACACACACCTAGAGACACACACCTAGAGACACACACCTGGAGACACACACCTGGAGACACACACCTAGAGACACACACCTGGAGACACACACCTGGAGACACACACCTGGAGACACACACCTGGAGACACACACCTGGAGACACACACCTAGAGACACACACCTGGAGACACACACCTGGAGACACACACCTAGAGACACACACCTGGAGACACACACCTGGAGACACACACCTGGAGACACACACCTGGAGACACACACCTGGAGACACACACCTGACAACACACCTAGAGACACACACCTGGAGACACACACCTGGAGACACACACCTGGAGACACACACCTGGGGACACACACCTGCAGACACACACCTGGAGACCACACGCCTGGAGACACACACCTGGAGACCACACACCTGGAGACACACACCTGGAGACACACACCTGGAGACACACACCTGGAGACACAAGCCTGGAGACACACACCTAGAGACACACACCTGGAGACACACACCTAAAGACTCACACCTGGAGACACACACCTAGAGACACACACCTGCAGACACACACCTAAAGACTCACACCTGGAGACTCACACCTGGAGACTCACACCTGGAGACACACGCCTGGAAACCCACACCTAAAGACACACACCTAGAGACACACACCTGGAGAAACACACCTGGAGACACGCACCTGGAGACCCACACCTAGAGACACACACCTAGAGACACACACCTGGAGAAACACACCTGGAGACACGCACCTAGAGACACACCCCTGGAGACACACACCTGGAGACACAAGCCTGGAGACACACACCTAGAGACACACACCTGGAGACACACACCTGGAGACACACGCCTGGAGACACACACCCGGAGACCACACCCCTGGAGACACACACCTGGAGACACACACCTGGAGACACACACCTGGAGACACACACCTGGAGACCACACACCTAGAGACACACACCTGGAGACACACACCTGGAGACACACACCTGGAGACCACACACCTGGAGACACACACCTGGAGACACACACCTAGAGACACACACCTGGAGACACACACCTAGAGACACACACCTGGAGACACACACCTAAAGACTCACACCTGGAGACACACACCTGGAGACACACACCTCGAGACACACACCTGGAGACACCCACCTAGAGACACACGCCTGGAGACACACACCTGGAGACACACACCCAAGCCTGAGACACACCTAGAGACACACCTGGAGACACACACCTGGAGACACACGAGAACCCACAGAGACACACACCTAGAGACACACCGGGATACACACACCGGGAGACACGCACCTAGAGACACACACCTGGAGACACACACCTGGAGACACACACCTGGAGACACACACCTGGAGACCACACGCCTGGAGACACACACCTGGAAACTCACACCTGAAGACACACACCTAGAGACACACACCTAGAGACACACACCTGGAGACACACACCTGGAGAAACACACCTGGAGACACGCACCTAGAGACACACACCTGGAGACACACACCTAAAGACTCACACCTGGAGACACACGCCTGGAGACCACACACCTGGAGACACACACCTGGAGACCACACACCTGGAGAAACACACCTGGAGACACGCACCTAGAGACACACACCTGGAGACACACACCTAGAGACACACACCTGGAGACACACACCTGGAGAAACACACCTGGAGACACGCACCTAGAGACACACACCTGGAGACACACACCTAGAGACACACACCTGGAGACACACGCCTGGAGACTCACACCTGAAGACACACACCTAGAGACACACCCCTGGAGAGACACCCCTGGGGACACCCACCTGGAGACACAACCTGAGACACACACCTAGAGACACACACCTGGAGACACACACCTAAAGACTCACACCTGGAGACACACACCTAGAGACACACACCTGGAGACACACACCTAAAGACTCACACCTGGAGACTCACACCTCGAGACTCACACCTGGAGACACACGCCTGGAGACACACGCCTGGAGACACACACTTAGAGACAGACACCTGGAGACACACACCTAAAGACTCACACCTGGAGACTCACACCTGGAGACACACACCTGGAAACTCACACCTAGAGACACCCACCTAGAGACACACACCTGGAGACACACACCTGGAGACACACACCTAGAGACACACACCTGGAGACACATGCCTGGAGACACACACCTCTCTAGTCCTCTTTGTCCCCTGGAGACATACGCCTGGAGACACACACCTGGAGACACACACCTAGAGACACACACCTCTCTGGTCCTCTTTGCCCCCCCCCCCCTAGCTGGAGTCAGATACATCCTACTAGTTCAGCAGGTCTCAGGTTCTGGATCAGAGATCCTGACTCTTAGGTTCCTGGTTTGAATCTGTGTTTGTAATCCTCTACAAGTCTTCTTTTTCACTTTCTGGGTACTTTAGAGACACCAAGTGGTGTAAAGATGTACTGCAACAAACTTCTTGTTGCCATAGGCAGATGAGTGAACTTTGACCTTCTGTTGAGAGCACATGCAGCAGTTTCCTACCTCCTCTTCCTCCTGTTCTCATGTGAAGGTCAAAGTCTGGAAATACCTCGATGTATCTGATGGACCTCTCTAGATTTGTGAAGGTTCATCTTTGTTTTGTGTTCTTTTAGTAGAATGGTTATAGATGCTAACCCTGATTAGCATTTGCCATTCAAAAACAGTGCAACAATTAGCTTAGATGCTGAGTAGGTCTGAATGCCCTTCACTTAAAGTTCTTTACTGTCTTAGGTGACAGCGACCTGAGCTTAGTGTCTCTCTGTGTTCCTCTCCTGTGTGTCTCCTCCTCTGTTTCCTCCTCCTCCTGTCTCCTCCTCTATAATTTCTGCAGTGTGTGTCTGCAGGCATGTGTCTCTAGGTGGGTGTCTCTAGGTGTGTGTCTCTAAGTGTGTGTCTCTAGGTGTGTGTCTCTAGGTGTGTGTCTCCAGGTGTGTGTCTTTAGGTGTGTGTCTCCAGGTGTGTGTCTCTAGGTGTGTGTCTCCAGGCTTGTGTCTCCAGGTGTGTGTCTCCAGGTGTGTGTCTCTAGGTGTGTGTCTCTAGGTGCGTGTCTCCAGGTGTGTTTCTCCAGGCGTGTGGTCTCCAGGCGTGTGTCTCCAGGTGTGAGTCTTTAGGTGTGTGTCTCTAGGTGTGTGTCTCTAGGTGTGTGTCTCCAGGTGTGTGTCTTTAGGTGTGTGTCTCCAGGTGTGTGTCTCTAGGTGTGTGTCTCAAACTTGTAGTGTCTCCAGGTGTGTCTCCAGGTGTCTCTCAGGTGTGTGTCTCCAGGTGTTTCATGTGTGTGTCTCCAGGTGTGTCTCGAGCTGTGTCTCTCCAGGTGTGTGTGTCAATGTGTGTGTCTCCAGGTGTGTGTCTCCAGGTGTGTGTCTCTAGGTGTGTGTCTCCAGGTGTGAGTCTTTAGGTGTGTGTCTCCAGGTGTGTGTCTCTAGGTGTGTGTCTCCAGGCTTGTGTCTCCAGGTGTGTGTCTCCAGGTGTGTGTCTCCAGGGGTGTGTCTCTAGGTGTGTGTCTCCAGGTGTGAGTTTCCAGGTGTGTGTCTCCAGGCGTGTGGTCTCCAGGCGTGTGTCTCCAGGTGTGAGTCTTTAGGTGTGTGTCTCCAGGTGTGTGTCTCCAGGTGTGTGTCTCTAGGTGTGTGTCTCCAGGTGTGTGTCTCTAGGTGCGTGTCTCCAGGTGTGTGTCTCCAGGTGGGTGTCTCTATGTGTGTCTCTAGGTGGGTTTCAGGTGTGTGTCTCAGGTGTGTGTCTCCAGGTGTGTGTGTCTCCAGGTTGTCTCAGGCGTGTCTCCAGGGGACAAGGAGGACCAGAGGTGTGTGTCCCAGGTGTGTGTCTCCAGTGTGTGTCTCCAGGTGTGTGTCTCCAGGTGTGTCTCTAGGTGTCTCCAGGTGTGTTTCTCCAGGTGTGTGTCTCTAGCGTGTGTCTCCAGGTGTGTGTGTCTCCAGTGTGTAGGTGTGTGTCTCAGTGTGTGTCTCAGGTGTGTCTTGTGTGTGTCTCCAGTGTGTGTCTCCAGGTGTGTGTCTCAGGTGTGTGTCTCAGGTGTGTTTTTCCAGGCGTGGGTCTCCAGTGTGTGTCTCCAGGTGTGTTTCAGGCCTGTGTGTCTCCAGTCGTGTGTCTCCAGGTGTGTCTAGTGTCTCTAGGTGTGTGTCTCCAGTGTCTCGTGTGTCTCCAGGTGTGTGTCTCTAGGTGTATGTCTCCAGGTGTGTGTCTCTAGGTGTGTGTCTCAGGTGTGATTTCCAGGTGTGTGTCTCAGGCGTGTGTGTCCCAGGCGTGTGTCTCCAGGTGTGTGTCTGTGTCTCTAGGTGTCTCAGTGTGTCTCCCAGGTGTGTCTCTCCAGGTGTGTGTTTCACCTGTGTCTCCAGGTGTGTGTCTCCAGTGTGTCTCTGTGTGTTTCTCAGGTGTGTCTCCAGGTGTGTGTCTCAGTGTGTGTCTCCAGGTGTGTCTAGGTGTGTGTCTCCAGGTGTGGTTTCAGGTGTGTGTCTCTGTGGCGTGTGTGTCTCCAGGCGTGTGTCTCCAGCTCCATGTCTCCAGGTGTGTGTCTCCAAATGTGTGTCTCCAGGTGTGTGTCTCTAGGTGTGTCTCTCAAGTGTGTGTCTCTAGGTGCGTGTCTCCAGGTGTGTTTCTCCAGGTGTGTGTCTCTAGGTGTGTGTCTCTAGGTGTGGTTTCCAGCGTGTGTGTCTCAGGTGTGTGTCTCCAGGTGTGTGTCTCAGGTGTGTCTCCAGGCTTGTGTCTCCAGGGACAGGATGTGTCCAGAGAGGTGTGTGTCTCCAGGTGTGTGTCTCTAGGTGTGTTGTCAGGTGTGTTTCTCCAGGTGTGTGTCTCTAGGTGTGTGTCTCCAGGCGTGTGTCTCCAGGTTTTGTGTCTCCAGGTGTGTGGTCTCCGGGTGTGTGTCTCTAAGTGTGTCTCCAGGCGTGTGTCTCCAGGCGTGTGTCTGCAGGTGTGTGTCTCCAGGTGTGTGTCTCTAGGTGTGTGTCTCCAGGTTGTGTTTCTAGGGTGTGTCTCTAGGTGTGTGTCTCCAGTGTATCTAGGTGTGCGTCTCCAGGTGTGTGTCTCTAGGTGAGTGTCTCCAGGTGTGTTTCTCCAGGGGTGTGTCTCTAGGTGAGTGTCTCCAGGTGTGGGTTTCAGGCGTATGTGTCTCCAGGTGGTCTCAGTCGTGTGTCCAGGCGTGTGTCTCCAGGCGTGGGTCTCCAGGTCTGTGTCTCCAGGCGTGTGTCACTACGTGTGTTGTCAGGTGTGTGTCTCCAGGTGTGTGTCTCCAGGGGTGTGTCTCCAGGTGTGTGGTCTCTAGGTGTGTGTCTCTAGGTGTGTGTCTCCAGGTGTGTGTCTCCAGGCGTGTGGTCTCCAGGTGTGTGTCTGAAGGTGTGTGTCTCAAGGTGTGTGTCTCCAGGCGTGTGTCTCTAGGTGTGTGTCTCTAGGTGTGTGTCTCTAGGTGTGTGTCTCCAGGTGTGTGTCTCCAGGTGTGTGTCTCTAGGTGTGTGTCTCTAGAGGTGTGTTTCCAGGCATGTGTCTTCAGGTGTGTGTCTCTAGGTGTGTGTCTCCAGGCGTGTGTCTCCAGGGGACAAGGAGGACCAGAGAGGTGTGTGTCTCCAGGTGTGTGGTCTCCAGGTGTGTGGTCTCCGGGTGTGTGTCTCCAGGCGTGTGTCTCCAGGTGTGTGTCTCCAGGTGTGTGTCTCTAGGTGTGTTGTCAGGTGTGTTTCTCCAGGTGTGTTTCTCCAGGTGTGTGTCTCTAGGTGTGTTTCTCCAGGTGTGTGTCTCTAGGTGTGTTTCTCCAGGCGTGTGTCTCCAGGTTTTGTGTCTCCAGGTGTGTTTCCAGGTGTCTCCAGGCGTGTTTTCCAGGTGTGTGTCTACAGGCGTGTGTCTCTAGGTTGTTATGGTCTCCAGGTGTGTGTCTCCAGGTATGTGTCTCCAGGTGTGTGTCTCTATGTGTGTGGTCTCCAGGTGTGTGTCTCTAGGTGTGTGTCTCTAGGTGTGTGTCTCCAGGTGTGTGTCTCTAGGTGTGTGTTGTCAGGTGTGTGTCTCCAGTTGTGTTGTCAGGTGTGTTTCTCTAGGTGTGTGTCTCTAGGTGTGTGTCTCCAGGTGTGTGTCTCCAGGTGTGTGTCTCTAGGTGTGTGTCTCTATGTGTGTGTCTCTAGAAGTGTGTTTCCAGGCATGTGTCTTCAGGTGTGTGTCTCTAGGTGTGTGTCTCCAGGGGACAAAGAGGACCAGAGAGGTGTGTGTCTCCAGGTGTGTGTCTCCAGGTGTGTGTCTTCAGGTGTGTGTCTCCAGGTGTGTGTCTCCAGGCGTGTGTCTCCAGGCGTGTGTCTCTAGGTGTGTGTCTCCAGCTGTGTGTCTCCAGGTGTGTGTCTTCAGGTGTGTGTCTCCAGGTGTGTGTCTCCAGCTGTGTGTCTCCAGGTGTGTGTCTTCAGGTGTGTGTCTCTAGGTGTGTGTCTCTAGGTGTGTGTCTCCAGGGGTGTGTCTCCAGGTGTGTTTCTCCAGGTGTGTGTCTCTAGGTGTGTGTCTCTAGGTGTGGGTTTCCAGGCGTGTTTTTCCAGGCGTGGGTCTCCAGTCGTGTGTCTCCAGGCGTGTGTTTCCAGGCCTGTGGTCTCCAGTCGTGTGTCTCCAGGTGTGTGTCTCTAGGTGTGTGTCTCTAGGTGTGTGTTTCCAGGTGTGTGTCTCCAGGTGTGTGTCTCTAGGTGTGTGTCTCCAGGGGTGTGTCTCTAGGTGTGTGTCTCCAGGTGTGAGTTTCCAGGTGTGTGTCTCCAGGCGTGTGTGTCTCCAGGCGTGTGTCTCCAGGTGTGAGTCTTTAGGTGTGTGTCTCTAGGTGTGTGTCTCCAGGTGTGTGTCTCTAGGTGTGTCTCTCCAGGTGTGTGTCTCTAGGTGCGTGTCTCCAGGTGTGTTTCTCCAGGTGTGTGTCTCTAGGTGTGTGTCTCTAGGTGTGGGTTTCCAGGCGTGTGTCTCCAGGTGTGTGTCTCCAGGTGGGTGTCTCCAGGTGGGTGTCTCCAGGCTTGTGTCTCCAGGGGACAAGGAGGACCAGAGAGGTGTGTGTCTCCAGGTGTGTGTCTCCAGGTGTGTGTCTCTAGGTGCGTGTCTCCAGGTGTGTTTCTCCAGGTGTGTGTCTCTAGGTGTGTGTCTCTAGGTGTGGGTCTCCAGGTGCGTGTCTCCAAGTGTGTTTCTCCAGGTGTGTGTCTCTAGGTGTGTGTCTTTAGGTGTGGGTTTCCAGGCGTGTGTCTCCAGGTGTGTGTCTCCAGGTGTGTGTCTCTAGGTGTGTGTCTCTAGAGGTGTGTTTCCAGGCGTGTGTCTCCAGGTGTCTCCAGGCGTGTGTTTCCAGGCGTGTGTCTCCAGGTGTGTTTCTCCAGGTGTGTGTCTCTAGGTCTGTGTCTCCAGGTGTGTGGTCTCTAAGTGTGTGTCTTCAGGTGTGTGGTCTCTAGGTGTGTGTCTCTAGGTGTGTGTCTCCAGGTGTGTGTCTCCAGGTGTGTGTCTCCAGGTGTGTGTCTCTAGGTGTGTGGATCGAGGTGTGTGTCTCAGGTGTGTCTCCAGGTGTGTTTCCAGGTGTGTGTCTCCAGGTGTATGTCTCTAGGTGTGTGTCTCCAGGTGTGTGTCTCTAGGTGTGTGTCTCTAGGTGTGTGTCTCCAGGTGTGTGTCTCCAGGTGTGTGTCTCTAGGTGTGTGTCTCTAGGTGTGTGTCTCCAGGGGTGTGTCTCCAGGTGTGTGTCTCCAGGTGTGTGTCTCTAGGTGTGTGGTCTCCGGGTGTGTGGTCTCCAGGTGTGTGGTCTCCAGGTGTGTGTCTCCAGGTGTGTGTCTCCAGGCGTGTGTCTCCAGGCGTGTGTCTCCAGGCGTGTGTCTCTAGGTGTGTGTCTCCAGCTGTGTGTCTCCAGGTGTGTGTCTTCAGGTGTGTGTCTCCAGGTGTGTGTCTCCAGCTGTGTGTCTCCAGGTGTGTGTCTTCAGGTGTGTGTCTCCAGGTGTGTGTCTCCAGGCGTGTGTCTCCAGGCGTGTGTCTCCAGGCGTGTGTCTCTAGGTGTGTGTCTCCAGGCGTGTGTCTCTAGGTGTGTGTCTCTAGGTGTGTGTCTCTAGGTGTGTGTTTCCAGGTGTGTGTCTCCAGGGGACAAGGAGGACCAGAGAGGTGTGTGTCTCCAGGCGTGTGTCTCTAGGTGTGTGTCTCTAGGTGTGTGTCTCTAGGTGTGTGTTTCCAGGTGTGTGTCTCCAGGGGACAAGGAGGACCAGAGAGGTGTGTGTCTCCAGGTGTGTGTCTCCAGGTGTGTGTCTCTAGGTGTGTGTCTCTAGGTGTGTGTCTCTAGGTGTGTGTTTCCAGGCATGTGTCTCTAGGTGTGTGTCTCTAGGTGTGTGTCTCTAGGTGTGTGTCTCCAGGTGTGTGTCTCCAGGCGTGTGTCTCCAGGTGTGTGTCTCCAGGCGTGTGTCTCCAGGTGTGTGTCTCCAGGTGTGTGTCTCTAGGTGTGTGTCTCCAGGTGTGTGTCTCTAGGTGTGTGTTTCCAGGTGTGTGTCTCCAGGGGACAAGGAGGACCAGAGAGGTGTGTGTCTCCAGGTGTGTGTCTCCAGGTGTGTGTCTCTAGGTGTGTGTCTCCAGGTGTGTGTCTCCAGGCGTGTGTCTCCAGGCGTGTGTCTCTAGGTGTGTGTCTCTAGGTGTGTGTTTCCAGGCATGTGTCTCTAGGTGTGTGTCTCTAGGTGTGTGTCTCTAGGTGTGTGTCCTCTGAGATTAATCTGATCATTCTGGGTTATAATCCCATCTAAGGTTGTGTTTAATATCCTCTCTGGTTCTCTAAAATCTTGGTCTGAGTTTCAAAATGAAATCAACATTCTTTATCATGGCCAGGTGATCCCGGCCTCACCTGTTCTCCATGGTGGCCCTTTTATCCGTCTGAGCTGTTTTCTGCCCGGCAACAGGCTGTCAGCTGTGTGTCTCTAGGTGACAAATCAGGTGTGTGTCTCACAGGTGTGTGGAGACTTTCTGCTGTCTCACTGTGTTTTAATGTGTGTCTCCAGGTGTGTCAGAACAACAGCAGCGAGGAGCCATTCATTATGGATGAGAGTGATGCATTATGGGTAAAATCAGTGACCATGGTGGCATGAAAACAATAGGAGCAATCAGAGAGGAGGGATGAATAAATAAAGGTGTGATAGAGCCAGGTGTGTAAAACACAGATGTGTGTCTCACGTGAAATCTCTGAGGTGTGGACTTAGGTGTGTCACATCAGGTGTGTGTTAACAAAACATCCTCAATAACAATCAGGATGTTGAGCTGTGTGTCTCCTGTGTGTCTTCAGATCTGTGTCTCAGGTGTGTGTTTCATGTGTCAGTCTCCAGAGTGTGTCTCAGGTGTGTGTCTCAGGTGTGTGTCTCCAGAACTCAGAGTGTCTCCAGACAGTGTGTCTCAGGTGTGTGTCTCCAAATGTGACTCAGAACAGTGTGTCTCAGGTGTGTGTCTCAGGTGTGTGTCTCAGGTGTGTGTCTCCAGGTAAATGGACTCAGAACAGTACCAGAACATCAGAGTCTCCAGACAGGAGTAATGTGAGGACTCAGTCTCATCAGAACTCTCAGACAGAGTAATCTGAGTAAATGGACTCAGAACAGTACCAGAACATCAGAGCTCCTCAGACAGAGTAATCTGAGTAAATGGACTCAGAACAGTACCAGAACATCAGAGCTCCTCAGACAGAGTAATCTGAGTAAATGGACTCAGAACAGTACCAGAACATCAGAGCTCCTCAGACAGAGTAATCTGAGTAAATGGACTCAGAACAGTACCAGAACATCAGAACTCCTCAGAGTAATCTGAGTAAATGGACTCAGAACAGTACCAGAACATCCGAGCTCCTCAGACTGAGTAATCAGTAAATGGACTCAGAACAGTACCAGAACATCAGAGCTCCTCAGAGTAATCTGAGTAAATGGACTCAGAACAGTACCAGAACATCAGAACTCCTCAGACAGAGTAATCTGAGTAAATGGACTCAGAACAGTACCAGAACATCAGAACTCCTCAGAGTAATCTGAGTAAATGGACTCAGAACAGTACCAGAACATCAGAGCTCCTCAGAGTAATCTGAGTAAATGGACTCAGAACAGTACCAGAACATCAGAGCTCCTCAGACAGAGTAATCTGAGTAAATGGACTCAGAACAGTACCAGAACATCAGAACTCCTCAGACAGAGTAATCTGAGTAAATGGACTCAGAACAGTACCAGAACATCAGAGCTCCTCAGACAGAGTAATCTGAGTAAATGGACTCAGAACAGTACCAGAACATCAGAGCTCCTCAGACAGAGTAATCTGAGTAAATGGACTCAGAACAGTACCAGAACATCAGAGCTCCTCAGAGTAATCTGAGTAAATGGACTCAGAACAGTACCAGAACATCAGAGCTCCTCAGACAGAGTAATCTGAGTAAATGGACTCAGAACAGTACCAGAACATCAGAGCTCCTCAGACAGAGTAATCTGAGTAAATGGACTCAGAACAGTACCAGAACATCAGAGCTCCTCAGACAGAGTAATCTGAGTAAATGGACTCAGAACAGTACCAGAACATCAGAACTCCTCAGACAGAGTAATCTGAGTAAATGGACTCAGAACAGTACCAGAACATCAGAACTCCTCAGACAGAGTAATCTGAGTAAATGGACTCAGAACAGTACCAGAACATCAGAGCTCCTCAGACAGAGTAATCTGAGTAAATGGACTCAGAACAGTACCAGAACATCAGAACTCCTCAGACAGAGTAATCTGAGTAAATGGACTCAGAACAGTACCAGAACATCAGAGCTCCTCAGAGTAATCTGAGTAAATGGACTCAGAACAGTACCAGAACATCAGAGCTCCTCAGACAGAGTAATCTGAGTAAATGGACTCAGAACAGTACCAGAACATCAGAGCTCCTCAGACAGAGTAATCTGAGTAAATGGACTCAGAACAGTACCAGAACATCAGAACTCCTCAGAGTAATCTGAGTAAATGGACTCAGAACAGTACCAGAACATCAGAGCTCCTCAGAGTAATCTGAGTAAATGGACTCAGAACAGTACCAGAACATCAGAGCTCCTCAGACAGAGTAATCTGAGTAAATGGACTCAGAACAGTACCAGAACATCAGAGCTCCTCAGAGTAATCTGAGTAAATGGACTCAGAACAGTACCAGAACATCAGAACTCCTCAGAGTAATCTGAGTAAATGGACTCAGAACAGTACCAGAACATCAGAACTCCTCAGACAGAGTAATCTGAGTAAATGGACTCAGAACAGTACCAGAACATCAGAGCTCCTCAGACAGAGTAATCTGAGTAAATGGACTCAGAACAGTACCAGAACATCAGAGCTCCTCAGACAGAGTAATCTGAGTAAATGGACTCAGAACAGTACCAGAACATCAGAGCTCCTCAGAGTAATCTGAGTAAATGGACTCAGAACAGTACCAGAACATCAGAACTCCTCAGACAGAGTAATCTGAGTAAATGGACTCAGAACAGTACCAGAACATCAGAGCTCCTCAGACAGAGTAATCTGAGTAAATGGACTCAGAACAGTACCAGAACATCAGAGCTCCTCAGAGTAATCTGAGTAAATGGACTCAGAACAGTACCAGAACATCAGAGCTCCTCAGACAGAGTAATCTGAGTAAATGGACTCAGAACAGTACCAGAACATCAGAACTCCTCAGACAGAGTAATCTGAGTAAATGGACTCAGAACAGTACCAGAACATCAGAGCTCCTCAGACAGAGTAATCTGAGTAAATGGACTCAGAACAGTACCAGAACATCAGAGCTCCTCAGACAGAGTAATCTGAGTAAATGGACTCAGAACAGTACCAGAACATCAGAACTCCTCAGAGTAATCTGAGTAAATGGACTCAGAACAGTACCAGAACATCAGAGCTCCTCAGACAGAGTAATCTGAGTAAATGGACTCAGAACAGTACCAGAACATCAGAACTCCTCAGACAGAGTAATCTGAGTAAATGGACTCAGAACAGTACCAGAACATCAGAGCTCCTCAGACAGAGTAATCTGAGTAAATGGACTCAGAACAGTACCAGAACATCAGAGCTCCTCAGACAGAGTAATCTGAGTAAATGGACTCAGAACAGTACCAGAACATCAGAACTCCTCAGACAGAGTAATCTGAGTAAATGGACTCAGAACAGTACCAGAACATCAGAGCTCCTCAGACAGAGTAATCTGAGTAAATGGACTCAGAACAGTACCAGAACATCAGAGCTCCTCAGACAGAGTAATCTGAGTAAATGGACTCAGAACAGTACCAGAACATCAGAGCTCCTCAGACAGAGTAATCTGAGTAAATGGACTCAGAACAGTACCAGAACATCAGAACTCCTCAGAGTAATCTGAGTAAATGGACTCAGAACAGTACCAGAACATCAGAGCTCCTCAGACAGAGTAATCTGAGTAAATGGACTCAGAACAGTACCAGAACATCAGAGCTCCTCAGAGTAATCTGAGTAAATGGACTCAGAACAGTACCAGAACATCAGAACTCCTCAGACAGAGTAATCTGAGTAAATGGACTCAGAACAGTACCAGAACATCAGAACTCCTCAGACAGAGTAATCTGAGTAAATGGACTCAGAACAGTACCAGAACATCAGAGCTCCTCAGACAGAGTAATCTGAGTAAATGGACTCAGAACAGTACCAGAACATCAGAGCTCCTCAGACAGAGTAATCTGAGTAAATGGACTCAGAACAGTACCAGAACATCAGAGCTCCTCAGACAGAGTAATCTGAGTAAATGGACTCAGAACAGTACCAGAACATCAGAACTCCTCAGACAGAGTAATCTGAGTAAATGGACTCAGAACAGTACCAGAACATCAGAACTCCTCAGACAGAGTAATCTGAGTAAATGGACTCAGAACAGTACCAGAACATCAGAGCTCCTCAGACAGAGTAATCTGAGTAAATGGACTCAGAACAGTACCAGAACATCAGAGCTCCTCAGACAGAGTAATCTGAGTAAATGGACTCAGAACAGTACCAGAACATCAGAGCTCCTCAGAGTAATCTGAGTAAATGGACTCAGAACAGTACCAGAACATCAGAACTCCTCAGACAGAGTAATCTGAGTAAATGGACTCAGAACAGTACCAGAACATCAGAACTCCTCAGACAGAGTAATCTGAGTAAATGGACTCAGAACAGTACCAGAACATCAGAGCTCCTCAGACAGAGTAATCTGAGTAAATGGACTCAGAACAGTACCAGAACATCAGAGCTCCTCAGACAGAGTAATCTGAGTAAATGGACTCAGAACAGTACCAGAACATCAGAGCTCCTCAGACAGAGTAATCTGAGTAAATGGACTCAGAACAGTACCAGAACATCAGAGCTCCTCAGACAGAGTAATCTGAGTAAATGGACTCAGAACAGTACCAGAACATCAGAGCTCCTCAGACAGAGTAATCTGAGTAAATGGACTCAGAACAGTACCAGAACATCAGAACTCCTCAGACAGAGTAATCTGAGTAAATGGACTCAGAACAGTACCAGAACATCAGAGCTCCTCAGACAGAGTAATCTGAGTAAATGGACTCAGAACAGTACCAGAACATCAGAGCTCCTCAGACAGAGTAATCTGAGTAAATGGACTCAGAACAGTACCAGAACATCAGAGCTCCTCAGACAGAGTAATCTGAGTAAATGGACTCAGAACAGTACCAGAACATCAGAGCTCCTCAGACAGAGTAATCTGAGTAAATGGACTCAGAACAGTACCAGAACATCAGAGCTCCTCAGACAGAGTAATCTGAGTAAATGGACTCAGAACAGTACCAGAACATCAGAGCTCCTCAGACAGAGTAATCTGAGTAAATGGACTCAGAACAGTACCAGAACATCAGAACTCCTCAGAGTAATCTGAGTAAATGTACTCAGTTACTTCCCCGTTGTTTTCGGTGCAGTGATTCAAAGTTTGACGTAGTTCCATGAACAGCAGTTTGGTTTTCGCAATATTAGCTGTAGCTAAGGCAGCCTCAGCCAACATTGCTAAAGTTAATGTTTCTCCAATGGTAATGCAGCAAATGTAGGTCATGTAGCTTTTTTTTAGGTTAGCTTTAGCTTTGCTAGCTTCTGCTGTTACGATTGGTTGGTTGTTTTAGAAGGAGAGGCTAGAGTTAAACATTTCAGGGATTTTAGTGTCCAGACCTGAACAAAGACCACAGACCAGGTCCCCCGATGCTACCTTCACTAGTCATACGTTAGCATGAGAACATAGACACGACCTTCACCAACCAATGAACACGAAATACACGCTAACTGCTGTCTGCTCCAAATGGTAGTAGCACCGTGAGCTCCCCCGTGTGGTGGGATCAGGTACTACCATCAACATCCTGACTCTGTTAAAGTGACAGTGCAGACAGAACCTACATCTGCTGCAGCCACGGTTTCATCTATTAGTTATTTACTGTCAGCGATCAATGCCACTGCACACTGTCCTTCCATCAGTACGGTGGCTGAGAGGTCTCACACGAATGCAACTCCAAAACGCTTTGCAACAAGTACGCCACCGCTACTCAAAATAATTCCTGTACTCACAGTTTGTAATTTGTAGTTTTTAATAACTGTAACCTCCTGTACAGTTTAATATGTATGTAAACAACTATCTAAATCAAATTACATCGTACATAT